>NC_143153.1:19255572-19321447 GCF_041381405.1 Jatropha curcas
AAGACCTAATTTCGACTTAAATAGCCCCTAGAAGGTGGGGTCCACTAATACAATAAAAATACCCACTAAAACTGTGTCTAATATCATCATGTTGCTGTAAACGTGCTGGAATTAGTTAAAGAAGTCGTGACCAGCCAATAATGTCCACAATCAGTCCGCTGGTCTGATTTCCTGCTTAGGTCTTGCCCAAGGCTAAGAGCCTAACAGCTTGCATTTGTGTTCCAAAATTCCAGCAGCTCCTTCCTTGCTCCAAAACATTTCAATTGTGCTCCTTTTTGCTTCATTCATATCAAAATCCAACTTTTCCTAGCATAAAAACAATAAATCAAGTTAAACCACTCTTTTAAGTACAAAATGACACCAAATCAACACAAATATAACAATAAAAGAAAATTGGATTTGCAAGTTATCAAATTTCCCCACACTTATCCCATGCTTGTCCTCAAGCATTACTTAGAATTCGAAATCTAATCTATATAGGAGACCACAACTTCACAACGAAACCGATTCAACATATGCAAAAACCGCAAACAACGCAACATCGCAATTGGATACCAAGCTGTCAAAATCATCCCATCATCGTGAACTCAATCGAAAAAGGTTACACTAAGAATTCTTAAAACACTCATGCACACATACGAAGCTTGAATCAACAAATGTTTGTCGAGCAATAATCAAGGCATATAAAATACATTTTCATAGCTTCAAGAAAACAAGATAATGAACAACCATAAGCTCTCCTCGCGGTTCCCTCTCCACTAATGTAGGACAAGTCTCAACTAAGAATCATTAGGTCTTTTATATGGGTTAGGCTAGGGTAAAGGTTACAAAAGAAAAGGATAATGTAAGGCTAGAGAATAATAAGAAAATAAGTCTTTCACATTAGGTTCAAAGAGCAATGCACGTTATTAACTTTAATGCTTAGATGGCAACAAATGCAACTTCACAAAGCAAAACATAACATTGCAACCTTTTCCTCTATTTTCCCTTTTTTTTTTTTGGCTGCTGTTTATTTATTCTCTCTTCCTTTCTTTTTTTTTTTTTTCGTTTTTTTCGTTTTCTATTTCTTGATTTTCTTTCCCTTTTTTTTTCTGGAATTTTTTTTTTCGACATCACAACGACTAATTACATATAAGTCGCTATGACTATTTATTCCAAAACACAAACATAAACACAAAATAAAAATGCATTCGCACCAAAACTTGAAACTTAAACATGCATGCTCAACAACGATTAAAAAGAGCATTTCCTTGTTCAAAGGTGGTGGGCAAAGAGCTTTTTGGGTTATATGGTTATATTGGGGGTTATGAAAAGAATTTGGAAACACGCATTTAGCATGCTTCGCAGGCTAGAAGGGGTAAAAAGGATGGTAACGTCAAGGTGGGAAAACGTAGAAATTTTTTTTTTTTTGAACAAAGAATGCCTAGATCATTTCCAAAGTCGAGACTCACCTAGGATTTCGCCTCAAGGGAACGTAGAAGAGAGTTCTAGTGTTCGGAAGCTATCCTAAATTTTTTTTTTTTTTGCTTCGACGATTGCTCTCAAAAACACTTATCAAAAGAGGCCAAGTTTCGAAAACCCGATTTGAGAATTCAAAGTGTAAGCAATTTAAACCAAGATTCATGAGTGCAATGACGGTCAATTTCAAGTTATGGTTTTCGCTCGCTAAGTCTTATCGTCTAGGGCTCTCACAACAGTCAGACCAGTTTCAAAAGCAAAGTTCTCCTCTCTAGATATCCTATAAATTCTAAATCATGTTTAAAGACACAATTAAGTCCAGAGTAATCCCAAATGCAGCTCAGAAATAAAAAAATTTTACTCAAAATATTCATGGGATAAGTGGTAAATAAAAACTTTAGGAGCATTTTTACAAAACAGTCAAAACCGGTCAAGTTTCATACCAAATATGCACATGGCAAGCAACATATATCCATAATTGAAGCACAAATTCCAGCAAAATTAGCAGTTTCAGCAATAAAATTAAAAATTCAGCAAAAAATGGTCACATTCCCCTCCCCACACTTACTCCACACATTGTCCTCAAGGTGGACTCAAGGCTTAAAATGTAAATAAAAGGTAAAGTTGAAGGAAACTGCCCTGTTGTGAAGGAAACTGCCCTGTTCTAGCCATTAAGAATATTGCTCTTGCTCATCCTGAAATGCAACTGAAAACACAAAAACACAACCAAAAGAAAAACAAAAGAACAAAATGCAAACCAAATGGTTGTTAGTCTGCAAATGTTATTCAGCTTTCTATCACCTCAAAGATGTTAACCAAGCAAAGAGCCAGCAAAGCAAAATCAGTTCAACTTAATAAACAATTCTGCTCAACTATCAATCAAATTTCCAATACTGAACATGGCAAATTTCCAATCCCACCAACTTCTGCAATTCAATCAATTGGGTTTGATGTTGTACCTATTACTCTCAATACTGAACATGGCATTAAAACAACATAGCAAAATAGGCAAGCAAACTTAGTTCAAACAATGACAACAGATTCTAAGTTTTAAGAGCTCATATTCAGAATACTAATTTTAAACCCAATAAATTGATCCCAAATCGCATTGAACACTGAATTTAGTCAATAAAAGCCTAGAATTAAACCCAACTCATAATATTCAGCAATCAAACTCCACTCAGTTATCAATTCCAACTCCAATTTAAACAAAATTCGAATTATCAACAAGCAAGAAAATTATAAAAACTTCCCCTTCAGCAAGTATTGCAAAGTTAAACAATAAAACCCAATAAAAACTTGCGAAACAACAAAACCCATAAATCATAATGTGCTCAAATAGCTTCAGCCAACAATCTATAATATAGCTAAGTTCTTCCCTAATTCAAATTCAGCAACAATTGATTAACTAAAAAAAAACCCAATTGAAATCAATGACAATGCAGTAAATTGGAGCACAGACACTATCTTAAATCACGATTTCTATTCTAATAGGAAGTAAATTAATACCTGTTGCTGAAGTTGGCACGAAGAGGAATCAGATGAGGAAGGAAGACGCTGCTGTTGGGTTTTTGCGTCGCGCTGTAGAGTGACGTAGGATTGGGCTAAGGACGAAAAGAAAGTCTGTTTGGGTTTTAGGGTCGTCGATCGGAGTGACAAAATTCTTGTCGCCGTTCTTCAGAACTCCTGCCATCGTTCAAGACTCTCAGCCAACGCAGATTTCGTCCAAAGAGCGCCTGCTGCCCCTGTTTGGGTTCTCTTATTCTCTCTTTTTTTTTTTTTTTCCTTTTTGTTTTCTTTACAGTTGCCGCACAAATATAAGGAGTTGTTAATTTTTTTTTTACCCAATATAATAACAAAGTAGCTGAATAAAAGAAAAAGGAAAAAAAAAAAACTCTAAGTCAAATATACCCTCTTTGCTAAAACGAATAAACACCCTATACTCACCCCAACGAACACAGCAAAATAGAAAATAAAACAACTTTAACCATGCCATTTAAAAACTCTATAGAAGTTAAACCCAGAAAAACACAGTGTCCCCAGGTTAGGGACGACACTGTTCATGCAATTTTTTGTTGTTTTTTTTTTCAAAAAAAAAAAAAATAAATAAAGAAAAAAAATAATAATGAAAATTCAGAGAGAAAAAAAAATATAAAATAAAATGAAACAGAAACTAAATGTTGGGTTGCCTCCCAGTAAGCACTTGATTTTAACGTCTCCGGCTAGACGTTCTTGAGCTAATCAACTATATTCCCCTGGCTCTTCGAGCCTCAAATTCTCCGATTGAGTAGCTCCAAAACCTTCATAAAATGGTTTCAATCGATGCCCATTCACCTTAAAAATTTTATTGGTCTCTAGACTTTGAATTTCCACTGCACCATGAGCAAAAACATTAGTAACAACAAATGGACCAGTCCATCTGGACCTTAACTTACCAGGAAATAATTTGAGTTTAGAATGAAATAATAGAACTTTTTGACCAACTACAAAGCTCTTCCTGGATATCATGCCATCATGGAAAGCCTTAGTCTTCTCTTTGTATATTCTGGAGCTTTCATAAGCTTCATTGCGAATTTCCTCAAGCTCTTGCAATTGTAATTTTCGGTTATCACCAGCTTCACCATACTGCATATTGCAGCGCTGAATAGCCCAAAATGCGCGGTGCTCCAACTCGACAGGCAAATGACATGGTTTGCCATAAACTAAGCGATAAGGTGACATTCCTATCGGTGTCTTATACGCTGTCCTATAAGCCCATAAAGCGTCGTCCAGCCTGACACTCCAATCTTTTCTATTAGGACTCACAGTTTTTTCCAGTATAGACTTCACTTCCCTATTCGAAACTTCTGCTTGTCCACTTGTCTGCGGGTGGTAGGCTGTAGAGACACGATGCGTAATACTATACTTCTTGAACAGATTCTCCATAATCTTGTTACAGAAATGAGTTCCTCGATCACTTATAATTGCTCTTGGAATTCCAAACCGAGAAAAAATATGGCTCTTGACAAAATTCACTACTGTCTTCGCATCATCAGTCCGAGTTGCCTTAGCTTCAACCCATTTGGACACGTAATCCACTGCCAACAATATGTAGATGTTCCCGAATGATGACGGGAATGGCCCCATAAAATCTATACCCCACACATCAAAAATCTCACAAATAAGAATAGAGGTAAGGGGCATCTGATCTCTACGACTCAAATTACCTGTCTTCTGGCAATTTTCGCAAGATTTGCAATAAATGTACGAGTCTTTAAACATTGATGGCCAGAAAAGTCCACACTCCAGAATCTTGCGAGCTGTTCGTTGAGGACCAAAATGACCTCCACAAGCTGATGAATGGCAGAATTTCAGAATGGATGGCACTTCCACATCCATAACACATCTTCTAATCACCTGGTCAGAACAAAACTTCCACAAGTATGGATCATCCCAAACAAAATACTTAGCATCTCTCTTGATTTTATCTTTTGCAGCTCTAGTTAAGTTTTCTAGTAAATTACCTGCAACTAAATAATTCACTATATCAGCATACCATGGAACAACTTTTTGGAAGCTAAAGAGTTGCTCATCCGGAAAATCATCGTCCAATGGTGACGGCTTTTCATTCAAAATCAACTGGCTAAGGTGATCAGCAACAAGATTCTCGGACCCCTTTTTATCTCTTATCTCTATATCAAACTCTTGAAGCAAAAGAATCCAACGAATCAAACGGGGCTTGGAATCCTTCTTCTTTAACAAATACCTCAATGCTGCATGGTCAGAGAAAACTATCACCTTTGTTCCTAACAAATACGACCTGAACTTTTCCAAAGCAAACACTATCGCCAAAAGCTCTTTCTCTGTGGTAGAGTAGTTGCATTGGGCATTGTCCAGTGTTCTTGATGCATAGTATATGACATGCGGATTCTTCTCAATACGCTGTCCAAGAACAGCCCCTACAGCATAGTTACTCGCATTGCACATAATCTCGAAAGGATAGTTCCAATTCGGTGGTTGGACTATTGGAGCAGAAATGAGCTTCTCCTTCAACATATCAAACGCTTTTCTACACTCCTCATCGAACACAAAAGACACATCTTTTTGCAAAAGCTTGCAAAGCGATTGAGCTATCTTTGAAAAATCCTTAATAAAGCGTCTGTAGAAACCTGCATGGCCAAGGAAAGAACGAATCTCCCGCACACTTGCAGGGTAAGGTAAGGATTTAATTACATCAATTTTAGCTTTGTCAACCTCAATGCCTCTTGATGAAACAATGTGTCCTAGAATCAAACCTTGGTCTACCATAAAATGGCATTTTTCATAATTTAGCACTAGGTTTGATTCTATACACCTCTTTAAGACTTTTGTAAGGTTAGTTAAGCATTCATCAAAATAATTACCATAGACAGTAAAATCATCCATAAATACCTCAATAATCTCCTCTGCAAAATCTAAAAATATACTAACCATACACCTTTGGAATGTGGCTGGTGCGTTGCAAAGACCGAACGGCATCCGTCGATAAGCAAATGTACCAAAAGGGCAAGTGAAAGTCATCTTCTCTTGGTCTTCGGGTGCCACTGGTATTTGAAAGAAACCTGAAAAACCATCAAGACAACAATAATGAGAACGACCAGCTAATCTTTCCAACATTTGGTCAATAAATGGAAGTGGGAAGTGATCTTTTCTTGTGGCTGCATTTAACTTCCTATAATCTATGCACATCCTCCACCCATTTTGAACTCTTGTAGGAACCAACTCTCCTTCAGCATTCTCCACTACAGTAATTCCTGTCTTCTTAGGCACTACCTGTACAGGGCTTACCCATTTGCTGTCAGAAATCGGGTAAATCATACCAGCATCTAACAACTTCAGTATTTCCTTCTTCACCACCTCCATCATAGGTGGATTCAACCTCCTTTGAGCTTCTCTTGTGGGTTTGCTGCCTTCTTCTAGAAGAATCTTGTGCATACAAGTTGATGGACTCAACCCTTTAATATCTGCTATTGTCCATCCTATGGCCTCTTTATACTCCCTAAGAACTTGAACCAAGCTCTCTTCTTCAACCTCACTAAGTTTGCTGGAGATGATAACAGGCAATGTGTCTCCATTCCCCAAAAATGCATATTTTAAGTGGCCGGGCAGCGGTTTCAACTCTAACTTGGGTGCCTGCAAAACAGATGGTAAAAGCTTCTCATGGTGAGAAGGCAAAACAATATGGCTGCGGCTGCTTGTTAGGGGCTGATTTGTCTCCATCTCGCACACAATTTCCTGTACATTTTCATTAACTAAGAAGGTTTCCTCAATCTCTTTAATACTGTCCATATTAATATTCCTGCAAAGCACTAAATCAAGCTCGTCAACGGCATTTAATTCAAACATTTCTTGTGCTAAAGGATCAATTACATCAATAGAACAAATACTAGACACATCACTAGGGTACTTCATAGCCTCATAAACATTAAATTCGACCTTCTCACCATCGAACTCCATAGATAATGTGCCTTCATAAGCATCAATTTTTGTCCTTGCAGTGCGGAGAAAAGGTCTCCCAAGCAATAAATCAGCTACAGTCGAGGATTTATCATCCTCCATATTAAGTACATAAAAATCTGCTGGAAAAATTAAATCACCAACCTGAACCAAAACATCTTCTAGCAATCCCACGGGATACACTATAGACCTGTCTGCCAATTGAATAATAATACGCGTTTCTTTCAAGGGACAACCCTTGAAAGATGAGTAAACAGATAAAGGCATGACATTTATAGAAGCTCCTAAATCACACATAGATCTCTTAATCCCTACATTGCCTATTTTACAAGGAATAGCAAACATACCTCGATCTTTACACTTTGGTGGGAGCCTCTTTCTTTGAATCATGGCGGAGCAAACTTCACCCATCTCCACCTTCTCAACACTATCTACCTTCCTTTTGTTGGTACAAAGTTCCTTGAGAAACTTTGCGTACTTGGGTATTTGCTTAATAGCATCCAACAATGGAATATTCACCTCCACCTTGCGAAAGGTCTCCAAAATGTCTTTCTCTTCACTTTCCTTCCTTGTTTTAGCCAATCTCTCGGGAAAAGGAGGCTGAACAGTAAAGGTTTGGGGCTGCCGTACTTCAGCCTGTTCGGAAGGCCCATTTCGGTGAATTTCTACCTCCTTTTCAGCTTCTTCCTTAGAACTGCTGCTGCCTTTTTTAGGGGCTGCTGTGTTTAGCTCTTTACCACTTCTCAAAGTGATCGCACTTGCATTTTCCCTTGGGTTTACCACCGTTTGGGAAGGAAGCTTCCCTTGTGTTTCCAGTCTACTCAAGGAAGATGCAAGTTGATTAATTTGTTGTTCCATATTCTGCATTCCCTTTCTCGTTTCTTGCTGGAATTCTTGTTGAGAAGTGGCAAGTGACCTCACAATATCTTCCAATGGTATTTTTGGGGGAGGAGCTTGTTGAGGAGGTGGTCTAGCTGGTTGGTATCCTTGGAAATTTTGGTTGTGGCTTCCATAGCTAAGATTAGGATGATTCTTCCAAGCATTATTGAAGGTGTTACCCATCGGTCTTTGGGGCTGCCCGGAATATCCTCCCATAGCGTTAACTTGCTCTTGATCACTATACCATGATGGACATGTGTCAGTTGGGTGATCGCTGCAACATACCTCGCACACACTTCTCTTCACAGGTTGCCCTGCAGCAATAGATTTAACAATAGAGGTTAGTTCGTTCAGTTGAGACTGAATGGAAGAATCACATACCTGATATAGCTTCCTGGAGGGTTCTTCAACTTGGCCAAATTGTTGTGAATTGGCGGCCATAGTGGAAATAATCTCTCTTGCTGCGAATGGAGTCTTATTAACAAGTGCTCCCCCACTAGCTGCATCAACCATCTTCCTTTCCATGTCAAGCATCCCTTCATAAAAGTACTATATTAGGGACTGCTCAGACATCCTATGTTGCGGGCAGGCTGCACATAACTTCTTGAATCTCTCCCAATAGTCATAAAGACTCTCTCCAGCCTTTTGTCTAACCCCACAAATTTCTCTTCGTATGATGGCTGCCCTAGAAGCGGGAAAATACTTGTCCAAGAATGCTCGGGCCATATCAGGCCATGTGGTGATGGAACCTGGAGGTAGATTAAGCAACCACTCCTTAGCAGCATCTTTAAGTGAGAACGGGAATGCCCTCAACTTAATTTGCTCTTCAGTTACCCCCTGCGGTCTCATGCTAGAACAAACTCCATGGAATTCCTTTAAGTGATTATGCGGGTTTTCGGTCTTCATTCCATGGAAAGTCGGAAGTTGATGAATAAGACCCGATTTAAGCTCAAATGGCGCTTCCAACTCCGGGTAAGTAATACACATAGGCTGCTGCTCTACAGGGGCAGCCTGTAGCTCTCGAACAGTGCGGTTTTCGGCCATAACTTCCTCTTGGTCAATTTCTGTGAGAATCTCTTCCTGCTCAAGACTTTCTTCTTCGGTTTCAGCTGTAAAATCAAGGTGACCAGCTGCTGGACTTTTCGGTTCAGTTTCGGAAATCGATTCGGCCCACTTTCGCTCCTTCGCTTGTCTCCTTAGTGAGCGGGCTGTTTTCTCTATCTCAGGATCAAATAATATTGGCAAATTTTCAGACCTGGTCATTCAAAAAGACAACAAACAGTAAAGTTAACTAGTCCCCGGCAATGGCGCCAAAATTTGACGGCGTCGAATCCGCCAAAAATAATTAACCTGCTCTCCTACAAAATAAAACTTGTAAATATGGTGAGAAGGGTCGAACCCTAGGGATTAGCTTTGTCGAAAATAAACCAGAACTGAAAATAAAATTAAAAATAGATATTGAAACGGGGGAATTTAATAATCGAACCAAACGAATTAAAATTAAATCAAAGAAATAAATGCAATAAAATTAAAAATTGAACCTGAACAATTGATAGTAAATTCAGCCAAGGCATACCGCGGTTTGAAGATTTGATTCGAGTGATCATTGATTCAAGATTAATTCCTTAATTCATATTACAGACAAGTTATAGCCAGAAAGAACGTCAACCCAACCAATTCTACCGTAGGAATAGGTTGCTAAGATACGATCTAATAACAACCCCTAATTAACTAGCAATCCTAAGTACGACGAAGGATTTAACTGTTAACCGCTTTAAAATCTAATAGAACCCTGCCCAGATTAACAGAAACTACGAGCATCCATTTAAATCTGATTATATTCTTTCTTAATACAACCTAAAAATTCTACCCAATTACGTTATATTAATTACTACTGCATCAACCTAACCAAACAATTACGGATTTGATTACGCCGAATAGCTATGGAAATTTCTACCAAACAATATAACGGGCCCTGTTAAATCATTCAATAAAATTTCGCTAGGGGATATATTTTCCCAATAAGTCACAGAAAGAATATAAATGCAATAGAATAAAGAAATTCAATTAAGTTCAATATAATCTCACAATCGAAATCAAACTTCTACCTTGGTTTAGCCTTAACTGAACAGAACGTTTAGCCACACATGGCTATAGAAGAAAACATCATCTAAAGGATTGAAAGTTCGGCAAAAATCTCTCAAAAATTCTCTCAAATTCGTCACAACCCCAGGGAGGCAAAAGATGATCCACAAAAAGACCTAATTTCGACTTAAATAGCCCCTAGAAGGTGGGGTCCACTAATACAATAAAAATACCCACTAAAAACTGTGTCTAATATCATCATGTGGCTGTAAAACGTGCTGGAATTAGTTAAAGAAGTCGTGACCAGCCAATAATGTCACAATCAGTCCGCTGGTCTAATTTCCTGCTTAGTCTTGCCCAAGGCTAAGAGCCTAACAGCTTGCATTTGTGTTCCAAAATTCCAGCAGCTCCTTCCTTGCTCCAAAACATTTCAATTGTGCTCCTTTTTGCTTCATTCATATCAAATCCAACTTTTCCTAGCATAAAAACAATAAATCAAGTTAAACCACTCTTTTAAGTACAAAATGACACCAAATCAACACAAATATAACAATAAAAGAAAATTGGATTTGCAAGTTATCACTTTGTTTCTAGCCTAGAGTTAAATTTGGTTTTTAACCCAAATGATTGGTGGATAAACTCTAGGGCTAATGTTCATGTATGCATTAATAGAAAATATTTTTCTTTGTATTAGGCATCAAGTGCAGGAACTGTGAGTATGAATAATGAGAGTAAACCTGAAATCCTAGGAGAAGGCCAAATAACACTAAAATTGTCTTCTGGAAATATGTTTGTCTTGAATAATGTTTTTTATGCTCTTTCTATTAGGAAAAATTTAATAAGTGCATCTTTATTATATCAATGTGGTTATATTATTACTCTTGGCTCTGGTAAAGCAGTAATAAGTAGACATAGCACATTTATAGGCAAAGGATATTTAGTTAGTGGATTATATAAATTAAATATATTATCTTTGTCTAATAATTCGATTTCTAGTTCTTCTTTATTTGTTGTTGTTATTGAATGCAATAATCATTGGCATGATAGGCTTGGACATGTAAACTTTGATACTATTAAAAGGATGATGACTTTAGAATTAATTCCTAAACATCATATTGATAAAGCAGATAAATGTCAAGTATGTGTGCAAGCTAAACAACCTAGGAAGCCTTTCAAATTTATGGAAAGGGAAACATATTATTAGAAATGATACACAGTGATATTTGTGATATTAATGGTGTTTTAACTCGTGGTGGCAAAAGGTATTTCATAACTTTTATTGATGACTTTTCAAAATTCTATTATGTTTACTTGATTAATTTCAAGAGCGAATTGTTTGATAATAAAATTTATAAAGCAGAAGTTGAAAATCAACTAGAAAAGAAAATTAAAATTCTGCATTTTGATAGAGGAGATGAGTTCACATCTAATGAAATGAATGAATTTTGTGAAATGCATGGTATTATTCATCAAGTAACTCCTTTGTACTCACCTCAATCTTATGGAATAGTAGAAAGAAAGAAAAAGACTTTAATGGATATGGTAAATTCTATGTTGCTTAGTTCAGGTTTGCCTAATAATTTTTGGGGAGAGGCTTTATATTATGTTTGTTTTATTTTGAATAGAATTCCATATAAAAATGCTAGTAAGACTCCTTATGCAAAACGATCCTAAGAGGGCGGGTAGAGTAAAGCTCCTGGCTAGCTTCTAGGATGGCAGACTAGGTAAAGCAAATGTGGTTGCTGATGCTCTTAGCAAGAAATCTCTAGTAGCCTTGCGAGCGATGAATGCACATTTGTCTATATCGAGTGATGGAGTTTTAGAGGCTGAGTTGCAAGTAAGGCCTACTTTGATTCAGCAAATTCAGGAGGCTCAGACTGATGATGAGAAGATTTCTTTGTGGAAAGATCCGGTTCAAGATTGTAAGAAGAAAGGCTTTGTGATTAAGGAAGATGGATGTATGTACTTTGGTGATCAGATCTATGTATCGAAGATTCTAGAATTGAGGAAGAGTATCATGAAAGAAGCCCATAGCAGTCCGTATGTCGTGCATCCAAGTAGTAAGAAGATGTACCAAGACTTGAAAGTGCATTACTGGTGGCCAATTATGAAGAGAGAGATTACAGATTTTATGACCAGGTGTCTGATTTGTCAGCAGGTGAAGGCAGAACATCATGTTCCATCAGGTTTGATGTATCCTATTTCGATTCCTGAGTGGAAATGGGATAGAATAACAATAGATTTTGTGATTGGTTTGCCACTTACTCCATGGAAGAAAGATGCCATTTGGGTAGTAGTTGTCCATTTGACTAAGTTAGATCGTTTTCTTTCTGTGAGGATTGATTTCTCTCTTGAGTAGTATGCATAACTGTATATTGATGAGATAGTACGATTGCATGGTGTTCCCTCGTCCATTATATCTGATTGGGATCCAAGGTTTACTTCCAGGTTTTTGGAAGAAGTTGTATGACACGATGGGTACTAAATTGCATTTTAGTACAGCTTTTCATCCGCAAACAGATGGGCAGTCAGAACGAGTGATACAGATTTTAGTGGGTATGCTTAGAGCATGTGTGATTGATTTCAAGGGTAGCTGGGACAAGTATATCAAATCGACAGAGTTTGCTTATAATAACAGTTACCAGTCAAGTATTGGTATGGCACCGTTTGAGCCTTTACATGGTAAGAGATGCAGGACTCCACTTTATTAGTCCGAGCTCAGTGAGGGCAAGATAGTTGGACCAAATTTGCTTCGAGAGACAGAAGAGAAGGTGATTCTTATCAGAGATAGGCTGAAGGCTCCGTTTGATCGCTAGAAATCCTATGCTGGTCTGAAGAAGAAAGACGTCGAGTATGCTGCTGGTGATAAAGTGTTTTTTGAAAGTGTCACCATGGAAGAAAGTTCTGAGATCTGGTAAAAAGGATAAGTTAAGTTTTAGGTTCATCGATCCACATGAGATCATTGATTGTATTGGTCCATTGGCCTACAGATTAGCTTTACCTCCGGATCTTCATAAGATCCATAATGTCTTCCATATGTCGATGTTGAGGAAATACCGTTCCGATCCTTCCCATGTGGTTGCAGCAAAGTCAATTAGTATCCAACCAGATTTGACTTATGAGGAGAAGCCAGTGAAGATTTTAGCTAGAGAGGTCAAAGAGTTGAGAAACAAGAGAGTCCCTCTTGTTAAGTTCTTGTGGAGGAATCATAAGACCGAGAAGGCTACTTGGGAGACCGAGGAGATTATGTGAGCTCAGTATCCTCAGCTATTTGCCTCATGTAAATTTCGAGGACGAAATTTTCTTAAGGGGAGGAGAGTTGTAACGCCCTAATTTCTGGAATTATGAATAATAGCTTACTCGATTACTAATTGGTACCAAATTGGGATTTTGGTATGATTTTCAATCCGAATAACTTATTTATACTTATGGAGTTTTGATTGTGATTCATGCATTACATGTTATTAGTTTGTTTATTCATGCATTAAATGATTTTGGATTTGCGAATAGTGAAGTTGTACCTTAGGAAGCTTAATTATAGAACTTAATGTGATATAGTTCTAATTGCACCAAGTTAATTGAAATTGGATTTGAAAATGATGTCAATTTGATTTTAGAATATTTTTCCTAAATTAATATGATTTTTCCCTATTTATTGGGTATTGAAATGGTTAAATTGGTATTTTAAAATAATTAAGGGTATTCATAAATATTTATTTGTAATTATTATTAACTATTACAATTTAATTATCACAATGTGATTTATTAATATTTATTGATAATTATTTTTAATTATTATTATTTATTAGTACTTATTAATAATTATTTGTCAAAATATGATTTAATGATATTTTATATATAATTGGTATTGGAAAATATAAAAATGGAGAATTAATTTATTATTAGCTTTTTACTATGGGTGGACGCCAGTTATAGGGGAAAAAGAAAAAAAAAAGTATATAATATACTAAAAACCTAAAGAGGCTGCAGCCTCTTATTAATTACACAAGGGTGAGATGCCGCCAGAGAGGAAAAAAAAAAAGACGTATAGAGAGCTTTTCTTGTACTTTCTTGATTTTTAATACAAAACTTGAGATTTAACAACAAAAAGAGAGTGAATTAAAGTTGTGGTTAATGAATTGTTCAAGTGGTTTTGGTGCAATTAAACTATATTCACAAAGAGGCTTCCGTAAACAAAGGTAACTTCCACTTCAAAATCTATAAGTTGTATTTCAAATCTGAATATATATTTAGAATCAGTGTAATTAAGAGATTTGAATTCTCTAATTATTGTTTTGTTTTCGTTTCATTTGTGATTGCATGCTCGTAGAGAAGGGTGAACCTTCTAAAGTTGATATGGGCAAAGGGAAGGTTTGATGTAACACCCGCCGCCGGATGCCACATTCAGTGCCGGAGGCACCGTCCTAACCTACATATAAATCAAACAATCACAGTATGAATTAGAAGTGACTTAGTATTCACAAGTTTAGCAAGTAATAGTATTTTGTTGTGAAAATGATTTGGGAGAGTCCTACAGAAAAACTGCAAGAGTTTCCCCTAAAACTAGAAGTTGCCAAACATATGAATACAAAGCACTCCCAAATTCAAACTCCAAACCCCATCAAACTCTAATAACAACACAATAACACTTCTATAATTTCATACCTACATAATTCCTCAATAACATTTTAATATTCATCAATTCAATACATTCATTTAAACATATCAACTTCTAATGTTCTAACCATTAAATAAGTTCCAAGTTTATCTCCCAATATACACACCAAAATAACTTACAATAACATGCTTAAGTTATAAATTACATAATACAGTCTCCAAAAATGTAATACTTATATATGCCATAATTCTTAGTTACATAAAATACTAATCAACTACCAAAATGTCATCTTCAGCTCTGATGTTACTCTTCAGGTCTTTAAGCAGCAAGCACAGTCTCCAACTTGCGCGTGATAAAATCAACGCGCTGAGTATAAAACTCAATGGTGCTCATAAAACACAACAAACCAATGTTGTGATGACAACATACTTAAAAATCATTTATATACATAAAATCATTAAATTTGAACATGCATTACATATGTACACCAACACATCATGCTTTAGAAATTCATTTGATATCATAAATAAGTTATGGTAAACTACGAATTATTAACATAATGTGATCTCATTTACTTCACTTTCTTAAAAATATTTTACAAGGGCTCATATACACTTAGGAGAAAAAGAAGCAGATAATTTTTCATAGCTTATTCATATGGCCTTAGGTCGCCAACCTTTTCATAACATATAGAGCGCGTCCGCCCTTACATAAGACACCCACGTGCCTAGCATATGATCATAGCTTCTGATCATAATGGCATCAAATGCCGAGCATGCTCATCATACATAATAAAATCAAATCATGCATCAAATTCACACCAAGTATATTAGAGCCCAAAATTCTTGGTTTTCATTCTTACTTCATAACATTTCTCATAAAATTCATTTTCTTAAGTCTTCTTAAAAGCATAATAAAAACTTAATTTCAACTCAAGTAATTCATAAAAATTCTCATATTTAAACAAAATGACTTAACATAGAAAATTTCCAGCATAAAAGTAACATTGACCTTTGCTGTGTTTTTAAAACATAAGTTGAGTTATGGGTCTCCAAATTAAATAAAATCAGAGTCATTAGAAAGTTAAGACAAAATTATACAAATGTTATGAAGGGATCACAGCCCAGATCAATATGGAAGATGACAAAACAAAGCTAGGAACACAGACTAACAGACTAGACCTGATTCAGCAGAACCAAGTCCATTGTTTATTGAATTCCGACTTAACCAAACACTCAAATTAAACCAATCCAGAATGGGGGAAGTCTCAAGACACAGGACAACAACTTTTATGAAGAACTCAGTGTTAGCATACCACAGCTGGTATAAGGTGTTAAAGTGTGATCCAATATTTCAATTCAACCTGTTGAAGAAAATACAGGAGATATAAGGTGGTTGAAGAGTAATAAGGCTGTTTTTGTATTTTCCACTTCCCAACTGAATATATTTGGTTCTAGAGATTCTTGTGCTATAGGTTCTTCTGCTGCATTAATTGATGATTTTGTTCAATTATTATGTCATGAGTTTGCTATGAAAGATTTGGGTCTGTTGCACCATTTTTTAGGCATTGAAGTCACACACACTGCTGATGGTTTACACTTAAACCAGGTTCATTATGCTCTGACTTTACTGGACAGGTTTGGCATGCTTGATAGTAAGCCCATGACGACTCCATTAGAGCTTAAGCCACCTGTCACCAAGGCTGCTGCTTCTGTTGATGCAACACTCTACAGAAGTATTGTTGGTGCCTTGCAATACTTGACACTAACCCGACCAGATATTGCGTTTGCTGTCAACTTTGTTTCTCAATTTATGCAGGATCCCACAGTTGTTCACATGAAGTTTCTGCATCGAATTATGCGTTATGTGAAGGGCACGTTAACACATGGCTTGTATTTTACTTCTCACTCAACCATGGAACTTCACGGATTTGCCAATGCTGATTGGGCTGGTTGTCCAGTCACGCGTCGTTCAACTACAGGCTACTGCACCTTTTTGGGCAGCAACTTGATTTCGTGGTGTGCCAAGAAACAACACACGGTTTCCCGATCCAGTACTGAGGCTGAGTATCGGGCCATGGCGCACACCGCTGCAGAATTGACTTGGCTTACTTATATGCTCAAAGACTTTGCCATTCCTCTCACAAGTCCCTCAGTATTGTTTTGTGATAATCTTAGTGCTCTCTACCTTACAGTAAATCCTGTTTTTCATGCCAGAAGTAAACACATCGAGTTGGACTACCACTTCGTCAGAGAACGTGTAGCACAAGGAAATTTAGTAACCAAGCATGTTCCAACAACACAACAGGTCGCTGACATCTTCACGAAACCAATTCACAAATCTGCCCTTGCATTATTCCGCAGCAAACTTCGCCTCGGCCCTCGGCCAAGTTTGAGGGGGGATGTTAGCATACCACAGCTGGTATAAGGTGTTAAAGTGTGATCCAATATTTCAATTCAACCTGTTGAAGAAAATACAGGAGATATAAGGTGGTTGAAGAGTAATAAGGCTGTTTTTGTATTTTCCACTTCCCAACTGAATATATTTGGTTCTAGAGATTCTTGTGCTATAGGTTCTTTGACTGAGTTGAGGTCTTATCTCAAGTCACTTAACCTGGCAGTTTGTTAAGATTTAATTTGAATAATTCTTTAGCTTTGTTTTAGGGATTTGTTAGTTGTATTAGAGGTTCCTGCCTCTATTTAAACAGCTCTGTATTTTTGCAGCAGATATATATAAAAAAAAACCATTCAATTAATTTCATTAAAATTGCTCTGCTTCTCTAAGTCTTTTTATCAAACATTGCTTTTGTTATTTCTCAGAACCTAATCTTGTCATTATAGTGGTCAAAATGGGCACTCAATTTAGTGATGCATGTGGCCCGACACAACAAAGTCAGTTTGGGTGTTTCAGCCATAAGTTGAGCTATGTATCTCCAAATTCCACACAAGAGGATGGGTGGGAAATCTAAGAGGTAGACCTACAACTTTTATGAAGGACTCAGATGCAAATGAAAATTAGAAAGGATAAAAAAATGGTCCTTAATCTCACTCAAAAACACGTTTTTCCCAAATTCAGCTTACTTTAACCATGAAAGGAACATGAACAACAAAGATACAAGGTAGAAATGTCTACCATAACATAAATACTCATCAAACATCACTCAAGAGCATGTTATTGTAACCAAAATTCAACAAATCAATCATTTCATACAAAATCCCAAAACATACACATGATAGCATAAAGACACAAAATCAAAAATTAGAGTAATGTAAGTGTGTTTATGAACACTAACCTTCAAAACAAGCTTTAATAAGCTTTAATCAAAGCTTCTCAAGCTTTGGTCTTGCCCTTATCTTTGTTAGAAGGCTCTCCACTCTCTACATGTAAGAAACTCAAAATCAAACAAAGAAAACAAATAAAAGAAGTAATTGGAGCATGATTAAGCATGTATATGCTAAAAGAAAACTCTAAACCCAAAAATAATTAAATTATCATAAAATCACTTACTTGACCCAAGAAGGAAAATCACCAAATTCCTTGAAATTAGTCACCAAATATTACTTCTCTAGCTTCACTCTTTAAGATTAATTACTTAAATCAAGTTGGATGGGGTGAATTTGATGTGTTTAGTAAGTAAGAATTGAAGAAGAAGAAGAAGAAGAAGAAGGAGGAGACGTGTAAGGATAAGAAGAAGGAAAAATTGTTGCTCAATAATTGATGGTTGCCTTTAATAAAGCAACTAAAGGGCGTTACATTTGATCTCCGAATTGAGCTTACTATTGTGTGTTTGGAGGTTCATACTCCTCAACTTTATGCTTATTTTAATTTTTGATTGATATTTATTTGATTGCTGTGAGGGAATTTGCGGGTTTTTCCTTATTTTTTGTATGATCACTGGAATTGAATTGATAATATTGCATTTGCGTACGTAAGGATGCTATGAAGTGAAGCAATTGAAAAGTAATAAAATCTAACTCTATGAACTTAAAGAGGCAGATTGCTTTAGGTCATGTGTTAGGAGTATTTTTGTTAATTTTTGATCAAATTGTCCTATTTATGATGTTATGGTGTTATCATGATGTGATCTTGTGTGTGTTGGTTGATTGAATTTGGTTCATTACCCTATTTTCATATGTTGACCGAATCTATGGGGTGTATATATATATTGTATTTGATTTTTGTTTTGTTATTTGGGGCAAGTAGGCCTAATGTTATTAGCAGTGATGATTGATAGAAATATGGGTATGATTTGGTGATTGTGTTGCCTAAGTGTTGAGGAGGCTGAATGCTTTTTTGAAACATGTATGAGTAGCAATTGAATGACTTGTTTGATAGTTATGCTAAAATGGTTAATTAAATTGGTAGTATAAAAGGTACGAAATAATGTAAGAGTGTTGCTTCCTAAATAAAATGCAGAATAATGGTTCTGAGAATACGAGAATTAGACTTGGACAATGTTAGCTCCAGAGGGGGCTGAACCAGTAAATGCAGATTAATGGTTTTGAGAACATGAGAATTAGTCTCGGGCAAGGTTAGCTCCAGAGGGGGCTGAACCAATAAACGCATATTAATGACTCCTAGAATATAAGAATTAGACTTGGGCAAGGTTAGCTTCCAGAGGAGGCTGAGCCAGTAAATGCAGATTAATGAATCTGAGAATAAAGGAATTAGACTCGGGCAAGGTTAACTCCCAAAGGTGGCTTAACCTAGGCCAATATCCATTGATGATTGTTTGACTTCTTGTATGTCTATATGCTAGGATATGATAATATATGTCATTTAATCAATTATTTATGCATGAATTGAGTATGTAAGACATGATTTGGGTTTTACCATGACTTATGATGCCTAATTGGGGATTTATGCTCAAATGTCACTTAAACATATGATTGAATGTACCTATATGCAATTGAGTATTAATGTTAAGTGCATGTATGAATAAAACCTAGAAAAGAATGCATGTACCCTAGAGAGCTACGACTGGCTGACCCATGTTCACTAGGGCTTATCTTTGGTTATTTTTGTTTTATGACCTTTATGAGTTAAGCATATAATAGGTTAGGTTGCTAGTCTGTATGAAGTTGTATATGGTTAAATGATGATTTGAGTTTGTTTATATATTATGTTGTATTGCTTGACTTTATGAACTCTTATGAGACATGAGTACTAAATGAATGTATTCATGTATGAGTAACAATGCAATTCGTGGTATACTTTGGAAAGCTAAATGTTAAGCACCAAGTACGCTTACTTACTTAACTCTATATATGGTGATGATTAATAATGGGATATGATTGAATTGAATCCAATTTTGATGCTTGAGTTATTTATCCAATTGAAATGTGATTGATACTTATATACTTGTATGAGCATGTATGATTGCGTTTATATAAGGCCTGTGAGCTTTTATAAATTTTAAGCAGGATACAACTAGGTACGCTTAATTGTTTTAAATATTGATTGATGTTGGATAATATGGTTATTATCTAGAAATGAAAATAAACTGAATTGGTTAAAATGAAACTACTGGACTCTTACTATGATCTTGGGTGCGTAGTTGTAAGAATATGGTTATCTGTTTCGGAAAATAAAGAATGCTATGAAATTGAATTAGGATTGCGCTATGATCATATGCCAGACACATAGGTGTCTTCAGGACGAGTGGATGCACTCTACTGACTTTGTTTCTGAAAAACTTTCTAACTACTGTTAAAAGGCTAACTAGCCAGTATTAGTCTGACTATTATCAGACACTGTTCTGTTACCTATTCTGCTTCTATTTGTTCTGAGTCACTGTTAAGACCCAAATAACTGAATTGATTATAACTTTAATGTTAAAGGAACTAAAAGTGTTGGATTATTGGAATGCAAATAATTGTGGATATGATTTGTATTGAGTATGAACATGTCACACCTTACCCCACTGTAAGACGTGGCATGTCGCCCGTAATATGTTTATCAAGCACTCTTACTCTATATAAGAACTCAATAAACATACTACAAGGGACTTAACTTTTCATATTCAAAATGCATGTGTGGCAATAATTTCAAACACTATTTAAAACCTTTTACATATCATAAGACTCACTTTTATAAACTAAATAAATTTCCTTTTTATAAAAGATATAGCAGTCCACTATTTAAAATGTTTTAACTAAAAGTCCATTATAAATTACACATTTACATACTCAAATAAATTGGTGAAACCATTATCCATAAGTTCATTAGAAAGAGGATTCCGTATTGGATTGTTCCTTTAGAGTCGTTATTAAGACAAGAAATTAATTTTAAAGGTAACTAAACCATTTGAGTGCTTTATAACAAATATCAGTAATTGTAAACTCATATAACCTTAGTTGCATTAGTCTGCTCAATATATATTTTAGTGACCAGTCTCTATTTTATAAACCATACAAATTCTAATAAAATTATTCATAAGGCAATGGTTACATCTGTAGCTCACCCTTCGAAAGCTGTAGAAAGAACTTAGCACTCTGTCGGACTTACTCTCCTACTTCTCATTTCCTTTTTCCTGCGATAGTATAAAGAACAACTATCACTAAGCATAAGACTTAGTAGTGCACTATATAAATTATATAATATGAATGATAATTCACCAATAGATATTTAAGTGTGAAAAACAATTTTCAACAGTACCTCTTTCAAGATAAATACTTATCATTTGCTTACTAAAAATAAATCAGTTAGATAAAAATAACAAGTAATCGTATCAACTAAATCACATTCATTTGCTTACCAAAAATAATCAATTCAATGGAGATATTATAACATATCAATAAATCATTAATCACTGGTTGTTTCCACAGCTTATGCAAACTCAATCCAAAGGGCCATCAGTGTCTTATGAGCTCATCAAGACAAAGTTATCTGAACCTCAATTAGTGATATGAATATCAAAAGAAAAGGAACAATCTCAACCTCATTTAAGAGTGAATGATATCATTTGTAATATTATTCATTCCATATCCATATAAATCACAATATCAATGTTAACAAATGAAGTGATATCGGCACGGTAATAATAATATCATTATATCAACTTCAACAAATGAAGTGATATCAGGTAATAACCATGTCATACATTTAATTGTGAGACTTTTAAAACATCTCCATTAAAAATCAATCATTAGCCGTAATGAACAGCATTTCATTTTGCTCAAACATTTCTATATCCCCTCTTTCAAGATCATTCTCCATTTTCCATTCAAATGAGTACTTTGAAAATCACTTCCAAGTATCATAAAACATTTAACACTAGCTCTTTATAATTTTATATAAAACACATTTAAGTATAACTTTAGCATTTGCTTTCTTTATAATCAATTCACAAATGCAATAATAACATTTGAATTCAATTTCATTTGATATAAACATTTGATAAATAAATCAACTTTTTCTCTTGTAAAAGCTCATAAAATAGTAAGCTTAGCATATTGATTCTACTTTGTAACTTTTCATAAAACATTTCTTTAAAACTATTTTGCTTATCACTTAAACAACATGAGTTATAGATACAGTGTACTAACTTGAATTGGAAGGCTCTCCTAGCCTTACTTCTCTACTTATTGACTTATCTTCCAATCCTTTCCTCTCAGATACTATAGTATGAAATTAATATTCATATTAACCCCATACTACTCAATAAACACACACATACTATCATAGGAATGTAAATTAAGTATTGAAATGTAGTATTCATGCTTTTCCTTCAATTTCACTATGCTTAACCAACTACCATATGACCTTAATTTAGGTATGAAATACTTCCTTTCCCACACTTAATCACATTCTAAAAACATTAAAATAACAAATAAAATAATGGAATTAATAACATATTAAAAGTATGTTAAACTCTTTACAAACTAGTAGAATACAAGGTTTCCATCATATGAGTAGCCTACCTCCCTTTGGTTATATCTCTAGTTTCTTAAATCCATTTGACTTGAAATTTTAACAGCATCTTTCTCACATCTCTGGATACTTTCATATAAAATTTCATAAATTTTGGAGCTCATTTGCATAGCTAAATAACCTAAACACAGTACCTGATTTTTCAGCCAGCCTTTCCATTGAGCAGCCTGCATTCATTTAATTATAACTCCATTTCTCTTCATCCATTGCACTGGCCCTTTTACCACAGCCTTTCCAACATTGTATAATAGTTTTCTATAAAATTTCATAATTTTTGGAGCCCATTTACCTATTTAACCAAGTCTATCTTAGTGACTAAATTTCAGGATGCTCAATTGTGATAGACTTAAGCAATACTTTACCTTCTTAAGCATTCTTAGTTTACTTCCACCACTAATTCATGCATAACAACTCTTCTAACACTTAAACAACATAATTGCCTTTCATATATCAGAATACCTAATCCATAGATCATCAATCAAATGACTAAAATTATCCAAGTTGGTCAATTATGCAAACTTGACATCAAATTCATGCTTAACCATACTTAATCACCTTAAATCACTTTAAAAGCACTTATAATCACATCATCTCCACCCATTCAGAAAAAATAAGCAAGCACCTTATATCATAGTTCATGGAAATTAAAAATAAAACCATGGAAAAGAAATAGAAAGAGAAGATAACCAACATTTCCTTAAGGATCACTCGAAAATTCCTAAGTTTTCATGCACTTTTAGCTTGGCTTAATAGTTTTCTCTCTCTCTTTTCATGGAGCTTCAACCATTGTTAGCAAAAAATGAGTAAGAGTTACCTTATGACTCATCATAAATGGGTGGCAATCAAAACCTTTCATTGTAATTGTAATATCCTCAACTTTGTAGTTCTTGCTACTCTAGCTTTTTCGATGAATTCTGTTATCCGAATGAAAGGAAAACCTAGAATAATGGGAAACACTATATATTGAGGATGTTAATATTAATTAAATGGTAATTAATGTGATTATAAATCAATTTGAAAGATTAAAGGAAATCAAAAATGAGTTAAAGAGGAATGACTTTTCGGTAAAGCACGATTTTACCCGGAAAGCCCGAAAAACGGTAATTTCAGTATGACTTTTCTTAAGTGGGGTTTATAATATTAAATACACTTGGTTGATACCTAATAGAACTAAAGTAAAGTGATTAAAAAGATTAGAGTGCCAAAGGATGAAGGGAAAACAAAAGGGAGGATTATAGTGCAATTTGCATTTAAAGGACATAGAAGGAATTTTTAATAATGTTTATTATATATTTTTATGAAGAGGTGGAGATAAACCACGACATTTCCACCCATTTTTGCAGTCCAAGTCGTTCAAGGAGAGAGGAGGAGGGTTTTGATAAAAAACCAAGCAAAAAGAAGGTGAAAATCAAGGAATTTTCAAGTAATTCTTAAGAAAATGTTAGTTATCTTCACTTCCTCCTTCTTTTCTATGGATTAATTTTTGAATTCCATGAACTTTGAAGTGAGGTGCTTGCTTGCTCACTCTGATCTGGTGAAGATGAAGTGATTAGAATTGATTTTAAGGTGATTTAAGATGATTGAAATTAGTTATACATGAATTCAAAGTCTAATTTGCATAATTCACCAAGATGGATGATGTTGAGTTTGTAATTGATATTTTATGAACTAGGGATTCTAATATATCTTATACTATGATGTTATTTAAGTAATAGACGAGTTGGATTGCATGAATTTGTGATGAAAGTGAGTTGAGAATGCTTAAGCAAACATATCATTGTTGGACTTGTTACATTTGGGCTGCCTGAAATTCAGCTTCTGGAATTGACCTATTTGACTAAGCAAATGAACTTCAAAATTCATGAAATTTTATATGGAGATATGCTGAGATGTTGGGTAGGTCACGTTAAAAGGGAAAGGCCATTGGATAAAAGGAAATGGAGTTATAATTAAATCAATGCAGGCTGCTCAGCATGAGAAAAATTGAAATTCAGATTCTATAATTATGTCATTTGACAATGCAAATAAGCTTTAAAAATTATGAAATTTTACAGGGCAGTACTCTAAGATGTTGGGAACATGCTGTAAAAATTTCAGGGCAAATGAGTATGAGAAATTCAAGATATAGTCAATGGCATGCAAGCTACTCAAATGCTGAAATTCTGCATTACATAAACATTTAATGAATTTAGCATGCCATTGACTTCTATTGTTATAATTGTTATTATTATGTTTCTAGGATGTGGTTAAGTGTTGGATATGAAGTGTTTCATGCTTAAACTAAGGTCATATGACAACTAAGGTCATATGAAACTTGGAGAAGCATAGTGAAAATGAAAGAAAAAGCATGACACTACATTCTAATGCTTAATTTGCATTCCTATAGAAGTGCATGTGTGTACATTGTGTAGTATGAAGTTAATGTGAGTATTAATCTCATGCTATAGCTTCTGAGAGAAAGGGAGTTGAGGAGAGGGTGGTTGCTAGAGGAAAAAGGCTAGGGGAGCCTTCTAGCTCAGGTTAGTGTACTATTCATTTCCTACTTTTATTTAAACAAAATGAAATTGATTTTGCAAACTATTTTCAATGGATTTGCTTTATGAATTATAACTATAAAAAAAATTAATATTAGTGATTTCATAAGTTTTTAAAGAAGAAAAAGATTGTTTTGAGAGCATACGACCTAATGACATATGTAAATGAATTTTATGGTTCTTATACCTTGAAAGAGGAGGATGTTGGCCAATTGATACCTGTAGCATGAGGGGTGGCCGTGATTGAATATTTTTACCATTGTTTGTGAGATGAAATGTTGTACATTGTGATTTTGATATTCTTACATAAATGGAATGGTTTAAAAGTCTTGCAGCTGATATAGACATGGTTGTTACCCCGAATATCACTTCATTTGTTGAAGATGATATTACGATCGATTGAACGTGGATATCATCACCAGATGATATATGATTGATATGAAATTCTCCCTCCATGTTGAGGTTGTAGATTGCTCCCTCTTCTGTTGAAATCATATCACAGGTTGAGGTTGTAGATAGCAGGTCTAGATGTGCACATGAGACAATGATGGCCCTCGGAATTGACTCTATAAAAGCTGTAAAGACTACATTATGAATTTATGATTTAAAAGGTATTGTTTTTTTTTTCTTATTTCCTTTAACATGGTGGGTTTATGAATTATGATTCATTATTTTCCTATAAAGAGTTTGATTTGATAAATTTGTGTTTGTTTTATAATAGTACACCACTAAGCAAAATGCTTAGCGATAGTTGCTTTTGTGCTATCGCAGGAAAAGGAAAGGAAAAAGAACTAGGAGATGATCGTTTTTATTTGATGTAGATAGTATGCTACTGATGTACCTATTGAATATTTGACTTCTTTTGGAATATGTATGATGTATTAAACATTAACAGAACATCTATGTATATTTGAGCAGATACATGTAAATTATGATTGTATGAATTTGAAAGTTTATATTCTATTAAAGTAATTAATTTCTATTATGTATCTAATGTTTGAAAAGGACTCCAGTATGTAATTGAATCATCCATGGGCTTATGGTTTATGGAACCATTTTATGTTCTTGATAATGTAATTGATGTTTAAGAAATCATATTGAGCTTAATAGAAGTTATGTTTCATATGTCTAGTAAATTACAGAAAAAGACATTTCTTTATAACAGGTGAAAGAACCAAAAGGAGTTTTACATTTAATAACTAAATTTACTTTTCTACAAGTTATAAATGAATGAATCAAAAGTTTTAAGTCCCTTGTAGTATACTTAGTAAGCATTTATAAGAATTAAGTGCTTATTAAGTATATTACAGGCGACATGCCATGTCTTACAGTAAGGTAAGGTGTGACAGTAATTCCCTCCATGTCCTTTAGTTGTCTTTTTGCACCTTAATCCTTTCTTTGATTCTCTTTTCTTACAATTGCACCTAAATCTTTTTGATTACTTTAGTTTAGTCCCAATTAGGTCTAAATCAAGTCTACTTAATAACCTCAGCCATGTTTAAGCAACAGCATACCAAAATTACCGATTTTTGGGACTTCCGTGTAAAATTTATTGAAAAATCATTCTTCTTTAACTCATTTTCAATTCCCTTTAATCTTTAAAATTGATTCATAAATACTTTAATTTTCATTTAATTAATATTATAGTGCTTCTCGTCATTCCCAATTTATAGATTACTCGAATAACCGAAATTATTGAACAAGTTAGAATACTAAGAACTACCAAATGGAGGATATATAAATACATAATTAAACCTTAATCAAATGTCTTAGATGATTTAACATTAATCCATTAAATGCTAAATCATGGTGCTATCTTAATGAGCTTCTCGTACTAGCTTCTTCTTATCAAAGCTTAAGCTCATTTAACACTCTTCTAATTTGATTCGCATAACAAAATTGGTTTCCACTAAACATCATATCTTATAATTAATAGCTCCTCATTAACAAATTAAAGTAATTCCAATTATTCTATCTTTCCGAATAGAAATAATTATTATAGTAATCAGAATATTTAAGACTGTCAAATTGGGGGTATTACAGAACATGGTGGTATGATGTATAAATGTGAATGTTAGTTTATATGTTATTTGGATGTGATTTAGTATGGTTTCAATGGCTCATACTTGTTTGTCAAGTGTTTGCATATAATTGTTGAATACCATTAAGTTTTATACTTAGCGGGATGTTTTCAACTCGCGTAGGTTGAAGATTTGTTTTGCTGTGGATCTCGAGTGCCTGTGTCCAAAGAGAGAGACTTCTACTTTCATACTAGAGTATGAGTCTTTTCTGCAGACTCGTGGCATGGGAAGATTTGAAATAATGAGAGCTTGGGTTATTTATGAAGGATTTGTAAAGTACATTTGTTTTATTTCCTTTAAATGTTTTAAGGATTTCACTACCAAAAAAAAATGCTAAATTGTGACCGACAAATCGATTGCTAAATCTAAGAAATCGGTCGACGGATGGATTTAGCGACTGATTTGCGACCGATTACGGACGATCGCAAAAGTACTCATCACAAATTACGTTACGACTGAATGACTTAGTGGTCGCAATTTAGCGACTGATTTGTCAGTCGCTAATTTGCACCGTGTATTCTTGTTGAAAGCTTGTCACAAATTGATCGCAAAATTTGTCAATCACAATTATCAAGATGCGGTCGCTAATCAATCGCAAAATCTGAAAGTGATTGGTTGGTGATCAGTCATAAATTTAAATTTAACAGTTCTAATTTGGTTGCAGTTCAGTCACAAGTCGGTTGCAAAATATAATTATAGGAAAAAAATAATTTAATAATATTAAAACCACAAATTTTTCCACTTGTCAAAAATCGATATATATATATATATATATATATATATATATATATATATATATATATATTATCATCAACATCACAACAGAATAACAATCCAAAAAGGAACTGTAAATGTAATATAGCATACAAAATATGAAAAAAAAGTCACAAATAGCTAAAATGGTCCCAAATCAAATCTATAATGTCAATCCTCTGGACGATCTAGTATAGTTCCTTCTAGATGTGCCAAAGTGTCTACAGGAGTGACCAAGGTAAAAGGAGAATATGGTGGTTGATGCAAGAGTAGAAACAGGTGGATCTATACTAGGCGAATTATCAGAGGAAAAAGCACCAACACCGTGTTGACCTAACATCTGCATCACATGCGCTTTAAGCTCTGCAAGCTGCTCTCTTGTGCATCAACATGAGCCCATATTGCACTAATCTCCTCAGCACTATGGTCGGGCAGTGGTCATGAGGAAGCTCTAGGAGCATTAGACGCTAAGCCGTAGTAAAACTTGGATGCTTGAGACCCAATGCCATACATTTTTCTCTTCTTTTCACCCCCTGCAACCTATAAATATAGTGTTAACTCATCAATAGCTGGATCAACTTCAAATCTAGCCTAAGAAGAAATGACACGCTCACGAGTTATACTGTAGTTCTCCTGAAAACAACAAATTAATTAATCAATGCAGTTGTAAGCTTTATTGAACTTGCATGCGTAAGAGAAGACTAGAAAATAAATGAAAAAATACTTCTTTGTAACTTATATTGATGCCCACCTCATGTCTGTCAATAAACATATGTCCACCATGGTCCTTTGTGTGAGTGTAAGTGAACACCTCCATCGATTTGGGCATACAACCATATTTTTCAGCCTATAATGAATTTTTATACATAATATATTAATATGGTGTCATTTCATTAAACATCAGTTTTGTAACTATAACTAATTAACTCACTAATAGTTGAGATGTCTCTACGCAAAGATTGATCCATTGTGTGTCGGGAAGGTCCTACTCCGTCACCGCCAGTCTCACTGCGGCTGTTCCCTCTCTCTCTCTCTCTCTCTATATATATATATATATATATATATATATATTTCATTACATTTTATAGGAGACCCATCTCACTTAAAAGACCGGATTTGTGAATTATTAAGTAATCTTAAATGTAGAAAATTAAGTGATTTTCAAGAATATAAAACCACTTTCCTTACAAGATTAATGTTAAGGGAAGATTCAAATCAAGCCTTTTGGAAAGAAAAGTTCTTAGCTGGACTACCTTTCTACTTAGGCGAGAAAATTAGAAATTCTCTTTTGTTGGTATCAGAGCCTAAGGATTTAGAACTGCTAATTGGTATACATATAAAGACTCCAATTTATAATATATCATAGATTGTCTTGATATGGTTCCATTGAACTATACACCTAAGATCCATTTGAGATATCAGATACAGTAAGTGGCCTCTTTTTGAACCCGTGTGTAAGTCCCGATTGATAGGGCAGTTGAAGGGTATAACCTGGCCGAGTTCTTGAGATAGCATAACCGGACTTAGATCGGTGTAGTATAACCGGACCACTGTCATTAAAATCTATGCTATCTAATAAAATGGATCCTTTATTATGTAGATCAGCTAGTAGTAATAGATCTGAAGACTCAGATAACTCAGAAATTAAAAGGGTAATAAATAGAAATGAATTAATTTTACAGGATTTTAGTAAAGCTATTGATGAATGGGAAATTCCTAAAGTTGATAAAGAACAAATTTATAAAATTTCTAAATTTAATTTATTTAAAACTGATTATGTTATTAAAACCGAAGAAAGAGATTTTCAATTAAGTAAACCTTTTGAAAGGATAACTCTTTTGTCTTCTAAAACTTTGCAACATCATAAAAGTAAAAAATATAAATATATTCATATAGGATTAATTCAAGTAGGTATAAAACCGTTAACCAGAGAAGGATTAAATACTAGTATTCTTGCAGTAGTAAGAGATGCTAGATTTTTAAATTTTCAAGATTCTTTATTAGGATCAGTTGAGACTAGCTTAAGCGAAGGACCGATCTCTTTTGAGGTCTATCCAGATATGACTGTCTCATTAAATGATTTAAATATTTTAGAAAGTATAGTTTTGGAAATTAAAACTCATAATTATAAAATGAAGCAAGGATCAATTCCTATAGCTTTAATTTATAAAATTCATTATAAGGCAATGAATTCAGCTTTTGGTACTAAATATAAATTACAACCTAAAATTGGTGAAACCAGATTTCTTCAAACAGACCTGACCAAAACAAACACAGTAATTCCTAAAACCATCCAATGGAAAGATATAACACTTCCAGATGAATGGATTTTAGAGGGGATTGTACCTCCTCCCGTTATTGATCAAATAAAACCAAATGTCAATTTGCAAAAAATTGAACAATTTGAAGATGGTAAAGTAACTTTAAAATTTAATCGCAGTCAAAGTATGAGGTATGCAGGGTCATCTTCCTCCATTACAACGGATGAAAATGATAAACCTAGTTCATCCATACCTTCTGTGATTTATGCTAAATATAAAGAACCTGAAAGTAAACCCATTATTCAAACCGTAGTCAAACCTAGGTATTCTACCTCGGACATTCCAAATAAAATGAAAGGTGTTGATTATAGTAATTCTATTCCACAGGCAGTTTATAACCCTGTAGATAATTATGTTAATCAACAATCAAACTTAGTAAACTCATCACCAGAATCACCAACAGCTTCAGCTATCACTGAAAACGTTAGTGAAATAAATAGAGAATTAAATGTTCTTAGTAAAGATGATATTGAAAAAGATCTAATAAAAGAAGTTTCTAAAATAAAAAATTTATTAAAAATGAAAACCATATTAAAAACTTATACTTTTGAAGAATTAAAACTTGAATATTTAGAATATAAGATACATAACCAAACTGATATTAAATTCTTTGATTGGTATGAACTAGTTAAACAATATGATAAAAGTTTAAATCCAATCACTGTTAGGGATAAAAGACCAGAATGGATAGTAAATGAACAAACCATAAAAAGTGATTTTCCTCCTAAAACAATTAGTAAATTAAAATATCAAGATAATGAAATTATTTGTGCACCTTATAAAATTGCTCAAGATAATGATGTAAATAAAAAGGTAATTGAACAAAATAATTTTAGTAATGCAAGTTTAATTTGTTTAAACTCACAATTAAAACGTATAGAACATATGCTCGAAGATAAACCTTTAGTTATGGAAAATATAAAAGGTAAAGAAATAGTAAAATCTCACATGTTTAAACCTTACCAAATTTCTCAGTCAAGTAAAAAAGAATTTATAAATAAATTAAAAGATCAATTAAGTAGAATTCAGGTTAGTTCTGCGACTATTCAACAAGTAGCTCCTGAGACTCCTCAAGCATCTGTAAATATGATAGAAGAAAACACCAACTCTGATGTTAGTGAACCTGACTCAGAAAATATTAAACAATTTGAAATCAATCCCATAAATCATCATAGAGAAATAGTAAATAGAGCACCAGACTTAGGAATTGTTGATAAACCTAATACTATATCTCAATTTAAATATAATGCTTCAACAATTTATGAATGGAACATAGATGGTTTAAGTGAATATAATATCTTAAGTATTTTACAACAAATGACAATGGCTGCAAATGCTTATAAAACACAGTCAATCATTTCAGATAAGGCTATAGCAGAAATTTTAATTGCTGGATTTACCGGCCAACTTAAAGGATGGTGGGATTATCATCTCACTGACCAACAACATTTAGAAATCCTAAATTCAATTCAAATAGATGATGAAGGTGAACCTATATATGATGAAAATGGTGAAGTAATCCAAGATGCAGTGTCATCCTTAATTCTCACTATTTCACTTCATTTTATAGGAGATCCATCTCACGTAAAAGCTAAAAATGCAGAGTTACTTAGTAATTTAAAATGTAAACATTTAGGTGATTTTCAACAATATAAAACGACTTTTCTCACTAGATTAATGTTAAGGGAAGACTCTAATCAAAGCTTTTGGAAAGAAAAGTTTTTAGCTGGATTACCTTATTTCTTGGGAGAAAAGGTTAGAAATCATATTAAACAACAACATGGCCAACCTATACCCTATAGTAAATTAACCTATGGACAATTAATTAGTATAATTCAAAAGGAAGGTTTACAAATATGTCATGATCTAAAACTTCAAAGAAAGATAAAATATGAAATGCAGAAAACTAAAAAAGAATTAGGATCTTTTTGTAAACAATTTGACTATAGTATAACTTCTCCACAGAAATGTGAGGGCCAATGTTCTAAAACTACTAAACCTAAAAAATATTATAGAAATCAATACTCTAAAAAACAATATAGATCTACACCTAGTCAAGATAAATTTTATAGTAAAAAGAGAACAAAATCTTCTTATAGAAACAAAAATAAACAACCTTCTAAATCTACAACTAAAAATTCTTATAAAAATTTGACTTGTTACAATTGTGGTAAAAAAGGGCATACATCAAAATTTTGTAAATTTAATAAAAGATTACATGAATTAAATTTAGAAGATAATGTTTTAAATAAAATTTATGAATTATATATTGATTCGGATTCTTCGGAATCTGAGATTAATGAAAGTGAAAATCAAATTGATGAATTAGGAACTACTACAAGTTCTTCCAGTTCATCAAAATTTTCTTTAAACATGTTAACTAAAGATCAAAGTAATTTATTAACAGTAGTTAATGGAATTGAAGATCAAGAAACTAGAGCTAAACTTCTTAAAAAACTTATAAAAAGTTTTGAAGACGAAGATGACATAAAAATATTACTCCTAAAATTCAGTCTAAAACTTATGATTTAACTACCATATTAAATAAAAATAAACCTGAAAAGGTCGATGAGAATGAATCTACTAAAAAATTATATAAAGAAATTAAGATGCTAAAAAATGAAGTAAAAGAATTAAAAACCCAACTTCAACAAAACTCTAAAAAAATAAAAATATTAGAATCCCAACTTATTTCTAGTTCTTCCTCAGAAGAAGATGAACCAGAGAGTAGTTTAAAAATAAATGAATTAGATGAAGATATAGACAGTAATTTTCTCAATTTATTACAAGAAATCACTTCACGAAAATATTTAGTAAAAATAAACATTCAAATAAATGATTTTGTGATAAATGCGATTGCACTCTTTGACACAGGTGCAGATTTAAACTGTATAAAATCTGATCTAGTTCCTAAAAGATATTGGTTAAAAACTAGTGAAAAATTAAGTACAGCCAACAAATCTAAACTTGAAATTATAGGAAAAACAGATGCGATAATCATAGATCAAGCCTTAGAAATAAACACAGTATTTTTACTTTCACCTCAGATAAATTATATGGTAATATTAGGCACTCCATTTATAAATCTCATCACACCATATTCAGTTAAAGAGGATTGTATTAAATTTAAAATAAAAAATTGCAAAGCTCAATTGGAATTTACGGAAAAACCTAAAAAGAAACAATTAAATTTGTTAAAAGCTCATTCTATTAAAATGTTAGAAATAAATTCTTTAATCAAATCTAAAGAAGAAAACTTAAAAGATTTGAAAAATAATGCATGTTTAAATAGAATTAAAAACCAATTAAATTCTGATGATATCCAAAATAAAATCTCAACTCTAAAAAATTTTATGGAAAACAAATTATGTGCTGACCATCCACATGCTTTTTGGGATCGTAAACAACACATAGTGGACTTACCATATGAAAAAGATTTTGATGAAAAAACCATTAAAACTAAAGCTAGACCAATTCAGATGAGTCCTGAATTGATTGACCATTGTAAAAATGAAATTCAAGATTTACTTAATAAAAAATTAATTTCTAAATCTAGAAGCCCATGGTCTTGTGCAGCTTTTTATGTGAATAAAAACGCTGAAATAGAACGAGGTGCTCCCAGATTAGTAATAAATTATAAACCATTAAATACAGCTTTAAAATGGATTAGATATCCTATTCCAAATAAAAAAGATCTATTAAAGCAACTCTATAATGCAAATATTTTTAGTAAATTTGATATGAAATCTGGCTATTGGCAGATTCAAATTGACCCTAACGACAGATATAAAACAGCATTTACCGTTCCATTTGGTCAATACGAATGGAATGTAATGCCTTTTGGATTAAAAAATGCTCCTTCTGAATTTCAGAGGATCATGAATGATATTTTTAACCCATGTTATAAATTTTGTATTGTTTATATTGATGATGTGCTTATATTTAGTACAACTCTAGAAGATCATTTTAAACATTTAAAAACATTTTGTATGATCATCGAGAAAAATGGTTTAGCATTAAGTAAAGCTAAAATGGATTTGTTTAAAACTAAAATAAGATTTTTAGGACATCATATAGAACAAGGTAAGATTCAACCTATAGAAAAAGCACTTGTTTTTGGTGAAAAATTTCCTGATGAAATTTCTAATAAACCCCAATTACAACGTTTTCTTGGTTGTTTAAATTATGTAATTGATTTTTATCCAAATTTAAATTGCATGATAAAACCTTTACATAATAGACTTTGTAAAAATGCTGGTCCTTGGACAACTCAGCATACTCAACTAGTAAAAAAGATAATATCATTAGTAAAAGAAATCCCTTACTTATATATTCCTGATCCTAATGCTTTTAAAATTGTTGAAACTGATGCTTCTAATATTGGTTATGGCGGCATTTTAAAACAAAAAATTAACAGTAAAGAAAGAATAATCCAATATACTTCAGGTCATTGGACTTCAACTCAATTAAATTATTCTACCATTAAAAAAGAAATTTTAAGTATTGTTATTTGTATAAATAAATTTCAATCTGATCTTTTAAATCAAAAATTTTTACTTCGTATTGATTGTAAATCTGCAAAAGAAGTTTTGCAGAAAGATGTCCAAAACCTTGCCTCTAAACAAATTTTTGCTCGATGGCAAGCGCTTTTAAGTATTTTTGAATTTGACATAGAATATATTAAAGGTAATGATAATAATATTCCAGACTTTCTAACTAGAGAATTCTTACAGAACAATGGGAAGAAAGAAGGATAAAGGGAAAGAAATTAAACAAGATTCAGGCTCCCCAACTAAAGCTCTTTCTGAGCAATCTGAAGATCTTAGTAAAACCTTAAACACTAAACCCACTTCTTCTAAAGACCTTAAAAAATGGATTGAGGAACTTTCTCAATCTCCTGAAGTAATTAAAGCACTGCAGGGAATGGCATCCTCTTCCACAGAGGACCCAGGTATGTCTTCTAAATCTAAAGCGATCGTATCCGCTCATGATACGGCTACTCTGTCTCAAACGGTAGACAGTAAAGAGTTATCAAATCCGTTGATGGCTGTGGATTTGCCAAAAATCCAATATAAATCTACTGGTAATATACATAAATGGTTTGATAAAAATTTATTTGATTTTGAAATCGAAGTTGAGGATGGTTATAATCATACTAATCCTTGGCAAATTATAAAAAATTATTATCCTGAGAATTGGTTTTTTATGCCAACAGATTTGTCAAAACCTCAGGCCTATTATAATAATATATTATTAGATACTGAATCAGTAAACATCAAACATACTTTTGATAAAAATGGAATAATTTCTTACTCTTCTATAAAAATAAAACGCGTCATCCATCCTAAGGATTGGCCCGTATCTTCTTTAGTAACACCAGTAAAATTTAAAGGATTACATAAATATAATATGAGTTATAATTATTTTGATTATAAAAAAGCGTGGGATACGATATTTTGTCTTCAAAATCCCACCACTACTCATTCATGGTTAATATATTTAGATCAAAGTATACGCACTGATTTAAAAATCCCAAATTGGTTTAAACGATGGTGGCAATTTAAAGGAATTTCTGAGGAAATCATTCCTCATGATATCCATTATTTGTACTAGTTCTTTAAAACTCATTATAAACCTAAACCTGAAGAAGTTCATATTCCTTCTTTGATGTATTATTGTATGACCTTCTTCACTCCATGGGTATATCAATGGTATTTTGATTATCAGTATGTTCCAGGAAGCCAAATTCCCATGATAATAAAAAGACATAAAATAAAATGGTGGGGATCATTCAAGAATTCCACCACTGAACATAAAATTAGTCAATGGATCCGCAATAAATTATCCAGCCCATCTAAACCAGCTTTAACCTATGCCCATACATTAGCTATTCAGGATAACCCCCAGTTTGGTATCCAAAAAGCCCAATGTCAGGCCTGGTTAGCTGCAGCCAAAACAGCAGAAGAATATAGATTGATCTGTCAAGAGATGTCTGAACAACTCTCAACCAGTTCAAATCAGCCCATAAAACCATCCACCAGTAAAGCCCAAAGTGCATCCTCCAGTAAATCTTCAAACACTACACACCATAAAAGCAAGGGTAAAATCGTTTTACCATCATCCTCATCATCCAGTTCATCTAGTGAAGAAAGTGATGACAGCGATATCATAAAACTCCAAAGTAAAGCAGGTAAAAAAGAAAAAGAAAGAAAAAAGAAGTTAAAACAGAAAGAGAAAATAAAAAGAAAAGAAAAGCTAAAAAAGAAAAAGAAGGACCCATCATCGTCCTCATCTTATTCTGAATCATTGTAAACAGGGAGAAGGAACCTTATTCCTTCACTCTTTGTAAAACACCCAATCAAAGCGGCACACAAGTTTTTAGTAAAAGGCCAAAGTAAAGGACAGCTCGGCACAAGCCAAAATCAACTCAGCAACAGTAAAAATCCACTCAGCAACAGTAAAGGTTCACTCGCCAACAGTAAAGGTCAACTTGGCACAGTAAAAGCAAACAGTAGAGATTCTTCGACAGAGACTACTGTTCACCAACAGTAAAAGCAAACAGTAGAGATTCTTCGACAGAGACTACTGTTCACCAACAGTAAAAGTAAATAGTAAAGATTCTAAAATTTTTATTTAAGGGAGCCTTTTCCCCTTGTGAAGGCATCGATTGTAAACTCATAATATAGTATATACTTCAACATAGGAGTAGTTATTCTCTCCCTAAACTATCTCCCTCCTTTCCCAGTTCGATTGTAAAGGATTACAAGTGGAAAGTCTTAAAATTCTTGTAAGTTAAAACTAGTTTAAGTTTATCATTTAAAGTTTAAATTTTGTATTTAAATATTGTAATACTATTTTGTTATTTCAATTATTTATTTTAGTAAATATAAATTGCTACTTATTAAAGCCCTGTTAAAGGCTTCATTCTCTTCTCCCTCCACACTCTGACTTAGTTCTGGGGATCCCAGGCTAAGGATGCAGGAACCCTCAACCTTAATTAAAATATAATTAATTAAAATTGGTTGAGTTAATTGATAAATATTAAATTGATTTGAGTTTTGATTGTTGTATAAGTATGCTCTGTGGTTGCACCTTCGTGTGATCTTCCACATCAGAAATAAATGTTCTTGTATGTTCATAAACATAAACTGTTCATTTACTGTTCAGATTAAACTGCATACTGTTCAAAATATAAACAAGTACTGTTAAAATTAAAGTATTGATATAAAGGCTGGAAACCCAGAAGTGCGGGCTACTGGTCCTAAGGTCTATTAATTTAGACATCTTCTTGGTATAACAACGCCACGTATCATACTTAAATGATTCATTGTTTTGTAAATCATATTGATAATAGTGTATTAATTGATATATATTTAAATGATATCTTGATTAATATGTATATTGATAATGATCGTTGTTTAGTTCATGCTTATATAGGTTTTAATATGTATGATATGTTTATTAATTTATAAAATTTAACTTAATATCTGAGTAATTAAACGGTCCTTTTCTCTTTTGTTGGTATGGATGAACTAGGATTTAGGATTGCTAAACGGTATACATATAAAGACTCCAATTTATAACATATCATAGATTGTCTTGATATGGTTCCATTAAACTATACATCTAAGGTCCATTTGAGATATCAGATACAGTAAGTGGCCTATTTTTGAACCCGTGTGTAAGTCCCAATTGGTAGGGCAGTTGAAGGGTATAACCTGGCCGAGTTCTTGAGATATCATAACCGGACTTAGATCGGTGTAGTATAACCGGACCACTATCATTAAAATCTATGCTATCTAATAAAATGGATCCTTTATTATGTAGATCGGCTAGTAGTAATAGATCTGAAGACTCAGATAACTCCGAAATTAAAAGGATAATAAATAGAAATGAATTAATTTTACAGGATTTTAGTAAAGCTATTGATGAATGGGAAATACCTAAAGTTGATAAAGAACAAATTTATAAAATTTCTAAATTTAATTTATTTAAAACTGATTATGTTATTAAAACCGAAGAAAGAGATTTTCAATTAAGTAAACCTTTTGAAAGGATAACTCTTTTGTCTTCTAAAACTTTGCAACATCATAAAAGTAAAAAATATAAATATATTCATATAGGATTAATCCAAGTAGGTATAAAACCTTTAACCAGAGAAGGATTAAATACTAGTATTCTTGCAGTAGTAAGAGATGCTAGATTTTTAAATTTTCAAGATTCTTTATTAGGATCAGTTGAGACTAGCTTAAGCGAAGGACCGATCTCTTTTGAGGTCTATCCAGATATGACTGTCTCATTAAATGATTTAAATATTTTAGAAAGTATAGTTTTGGAAATTAAAACTCATAATTATAAAATGAAGCAAGGATCAATTCCTATAGCTTTAATTTATAAAATTCATTATAAGGCAATGAATTCAGCTTTTGGTACTAAATATAAATTACAACCTAAAATTGGTGAAACCAGATTTCTTCAAACAGACCTGACTAAAACAAACACAGTAATTCCTAAAACCATCCAATGGAAATATATAACACTTCCAGATGAATGGATTTTAGAGGGGATTGTACCTCCTCCAGTTATTGATCAAATAAAACCAAATGTCAATTTGCAAAAAATTGAACAATTTGAAGATGGTAAAGTAACTTTAAAATTTAATCGCAGTCAAAGTATGAGGTATGCAGGGTCATCTTCCTCCATTACAACGGATGAAAATGATAAACCTAGTTCATCCATACCTTCTGTGATTTATGCTAAATATAAAGAACCTGAAAGTAAACCCATTATTCAAACCTTAGTCAAACCTAGGTATTCTACCTCGGACATTCCAAATAAAATGAAAGGTGTTGATTATAGTAATTCTATTCCACAGGCAGTTTATAACCCTGTAGATAATTATGTTAATCAACAATCAAACTTAGTAAACTCATCACCAGAATCACCAACAGCTTCAGCTATCACTGAAAACGTTAGTGAAATAAATAGAGAATTAAATGTTCTTAGTAAAGATGATATTGAAAAAGATCTAATAAAAGAAGTTTCTAAAATAAAAAATTTATTAAAAATGAAAACCATATTAAAAACTTATACTTTTGAAGAATTAAAACTTGAATATTTAGAATATAAGATACATAACCAAACTGATATTAAATTCTTTGATTGGTATGAACTAGTTAAACAATCTGATAAAAGTTTAAATCCAATCACTGTTAGGGATAAAAGACCAGAATGGATAGTAAATGAACAAACCATAAAAAGTGATTTTCCTCCTAAAACAATTAGTAAATTAAAATATCAAGAAAATGAAATTATTTGTGCACCTTATAAAATTGCTCAAGATAATGATGTAAATAAAAAGGTAATTGAACAAAATAATTTTAGTAATGCAAGTTTAATTTGTTTAAACTCACAATTAAAACGTATAGAACATATGCTTGAAGATAAACCTTTAGTTATGGAAAATATAAAAGGTAAAGAAATAGTAAAATCTCACATGTTTAAACCTTACCAAATTTCTCAGTCAAGTAAAAAAGAATTTGTAAATAAATTAAAAGATCAATTAAGTAGAATTCAGGTTAGTTCTGCGACTATTCAACAAGTAGCTCCTGAGACTCCTCAAGCATCTGTAAATATGATAGAAGAAAACACCAACTCTGATGTTAGTGAACCTGACTCAGAAAATATTAAACAATTTGAAATCAATCCCATAAATCATCATAGAGAAATAGTAAATAGAGCACCAGACTTAGGAATTGTTGATAAACCTAATACTATATCTCAATTTAAATATAATGCTTCAACAATTTATGAATGGAACATAGATGGTTTAAGTGAATATAATATCTTAAGTATTTTACAACAAATGACAATGGCTGCAAATGCTTATAAAACACAGTCAATCATTTCAGATAAGGCTATAGCAGAAATTTTAATTGCTGGATTTACCGGCCAACTTAAAGGATGGTGGGATTATCATCTCACTGACCAACAACATTTAGAAATCCTAAATTCAATTCAAATAGATGATGAAGGTGAACCTATATATGATGAAAATGGTGAAGTAATCCAAGATGCAGTGTCATCCTTAATTCTCACTATTTCACTTCATTTTATAGGAGATCCATCTCACGTAAAAGATAAAAATGCAGAGTTACTTAGTAATTTAAAATGTAAACATTTAGGTGATTTTCAACAATATAAAACGACTTTTCTCACTAGATTAATGTTAAGGGAAGACTCTAATCAAAGCTTTTGGAAAGAAAAGTTTTTAGCTGGATTACCTTATTTCTTGGGAGAAAAGGTTAGAAATCATATTAAACAACAACATGGCCAACCTATACCCTATAGTAAATTAACCTATGGACAATTAATTAGTATAATTCAAAAGGAAGGTTTACAAATATGTCATGATCTAAAACTTCAAAGAAAGATAAAATATGAAATGCAGAAAACTAAAAAAGAATTAGGATCTTTTTGTAAACAATTTGACTATAGTATAACTTCTCCACAGAAATGTGAGGGCCAATGTTCTAAAACTACTAAACCTAAAAAATATTATAGAAATCAATACTCTAAAAAACAATATAGATCTACACCTAGTCAAGATAAATTTTATAGTAAAAAGAGAACAAAATCTTCTTATAGAAACAAAAATAAACAACCTTCTAAATCTACAACTAAAAATTCTTATAAAAATTTGACTTGTTACAATTGTGGTAAAAAAGGGCATACATCAAAATTTTGTAAATTTAATAAAAGATTACATGAATTAAATTTAGAAGATAATGTTTTAAATAAAATTTATGAATTATATATTGATTCGGATTCTTCGGAATCTGAGATTAATGAAAGTGAAAATCAAATTGATGAATTAGGAACTACTACAAGTTCTTCCAGTTCATCAAAATTTTCTTTAAACATGTTAACTAAAGATCAAAGTAATTTATTAACAGTAGTTAATGGAATTGAAGATCAAGAAACTAGAGCTAAACTTCTTAAAAAACTTATAAAAAGTTTTGAAGACGAAGATGACATAAAAATATTACTCCTAAAATTCAGTCTAAAACTTATGATTTAACTACCATATTAAATAAAAATAAACCTGAAAAGGTCGATGAGAATGAATCTACTAAAAAATTATATAAAGAAATTAAGATGCTAAAAAATGAAGTAAAAGAATTAAAAACCCAACTTCAACAAAACTCTAAAAAAATAAAAATATTAGAATCCCAACTTATTTCTAGTTCTTCCTCAGAAGAAGATGAACCAGAGAGTAGTTTAAAAATAAATGAATTAGATGAAGATATAGACAGTAATTTTCTCAATTTATTACAAGAAATCACTTCACGAAAATATTTAGTAAAAATAAACATTCAAATAAATGATTTTGTGATAAATGCGATTGCACTCTTTGACACAGGTGCAGATTTAAACTGTATAAAATCTGATCTAGTTCCTAAAAGATATTGGTTAAAAACTAGTGAAAAATTAAGTACAGCCAACAAATCTAAACTTGAAATTATAGGAAAAACAGATGCGATAATCATAGATCAAGCCTTAGAAATAAACACAGTATTTTTACTTTCACCTCAGATAAATTATATGGTAATATTAGGCACTCCATTTATAAATCTCATCACACCATATTCAGTTAAAGAGGATTGTATTAAATTTAAAATAAAAAATTGCAAAGCTCAATTGGAATTTACGGAAAAACCTAAAAAGAAACAATTAAATTTGTTAAAAGCTCATTCTATTAAAATGTTAGAAATAAATTCTTTAATCAAATCTAAAGAAGAAAACTTAAAAGATTTGAAAAATAATGCATGTTTAAATAGAATTAAAAACCAATTAAATTCTGATGATATCCAAAATAAAATCTCAACTCTAAAAAATTTTATGGAAAACAAATTATGTGCTGACCATCCACATGCTTTTTGGGATCGTAAACAACACATAGTGGACTTACCATATGAAAAAGATTTTGATGAAAAAACCATTAAAACTAAAGCTAGACCAATTCAGATGAGTCCTGAATTGATTGACCATTGTAAAAATGAAATTCAAGATTTACTTAATAAAAAATTAATTTCTAAATCTAGAAGCCCATGGTCTTGTGCAGCTTTTTATGTGAATAAAAACGCTGAAATAGAACGAGGTGCTCCCAGATTAGTAATAAATTATAAACCATTAAATACAGCTTTAAAATGGATTAGATATCCTATTCCAAATAAAAAAGATCTATTAAAGCAACTCTATAATGCAAATATTTTTAGTAAATTTGATATGAAATCTGGCTATTGGCAGATTCAAATTGACCCTAACGACAGATATAAAACAGCATTTACCGTTCCATTTGGTCAATACGAATGGAATGTAATGCCTTTTGGATTAAAAAATGCTCCTTCTGAATTTCAGAGGATCATGAATGATATTTTTAACCCATGTTATAAATTTTGTATTGTTTATATTGATGATGTGCTTATATTTAGTACAACTCTAGAAGATCATTTTAAACATTTAAAAACATTTTGTATGATCATCGAGAAAAATGGTTTAGCATTAAGTAAAGCTAAAATGGATTTGTTTAAAACTAAAATAAGATTTTTAGGACATCATATAGAACAAGGTAAGATTCAACCTATAGAAAGAGCACTTGTTTTTGGTGAAAAATTTCCTGATGAAATTTCTAATAAACCCCAATTACAACGTTTTCTTGGTTGTTTAAATTATGTAATTGATTTTTATCCAAATTTAAATTGCATGATAAAACCTTTACATAATAGACTTTGTAAAAATGCTGGTCCTTGGACAACTCAGCATACTCAACTAGTAAAAAAGATAAAATCATTAGTAAAAGAAATCCCTTACTTATATATTCCTGATCCTAATGCTTTTAAAATTGTTGAAACTGATGCTTCTAATATTGGTTATGGCGGCATTTTAAAACAAAAAATTAATAGTAAAGAAAGAATAATCCAATATACTTCAGGTCATTGGACTTCAACTCAATTAAATTATTCTACCATTAAAAAAGAAATTTTAAGTATTGTTATTTGTATAAATAAATTTCAAGTATGATCGCTTTTAAGTTTAGAAGCCATACCTTACTCTTCTGTGGAAGAAGAGGTTATACCTTGTCATTCCTTTAAGAAGTCCTGTTGATGATTTACTATGCAGGGGAAGTGTTTTAGGAAAGTGTTTAAGAGGAATTTAGAGGTTGAGAGAACATGTATCCCTGCTTCCTTTCCTTTAAGAAGTCCTGTTTAAAATGTAACTGATTATGTTATTGATCATTTAATTGATTGCTCAGGCTATATGTAAAGACATTGTTTGATTAAATTGTTTAATATCACTATTTTAAAACCCATACTCGAAAAATCAGGCTGGCTTTCTTTTTGCCCTGGGTATATTATAGGTATATTAGCAAGCCCATATAATAGGCCCAAATGGTCTCAATAATATTTTGCATAAAGAAAAAGATAAAATTATATTATCATCATCACCTTCACCTTCACATGGCGATAGTGCAATTCATGATGATATTCCATTATTAAAGTCAAAAGATAAAGAAAATATAGAGAAAAGAAAAGTAAAAGAAGGGCAAGTCATCGTCCTCATCATAAAAGGCAGAAGGAACCTTATTCCTTCAATTATTCCATTAACTTATCATTTGTATAAAGTTATTATTTTAAAGGCCCATACATTGTACAACTTTTGAAGTAAAGATATTCACGCCCCATTGGTTGTGGTTAAAATCCCTTTAAGCTTTCTATTTCTTTTGTTGGGGATAGTAATGGTGAAAATAAAAAAGAAAGCATAAAAGGAAGAAGGAACCTCATTCCTTCAATAAATTTTTGTAAATGTCAAAAGATTCTTTGTAAAAGTTTAAGTGGCACACAGAGTACTGTTCAAGCTACAGGAAGAGTCGACCACTATGCTCTACAGTAAAGGCCAAGTTACTATTTCTACAGTAAAGGCCAAATACTATGTGCATAGTAAAAGTCAAGATTCGGTGGCAGACAGGTCACTGTTCGTCCACAGTAAAAGGTGAATAGTAAAGATTCCGTGGCAGACAAGTCACTGTTCATCAACAGTAAAAAGCACACAGTAAGATTCTTAAATTTTCTATATAAAGAGAGCCTCTCCTCTTTGTGAAGGCATTGTCCAATTATAGGCAATCCTAAGCCCGAAAGCTTAGTTAGTAAACCTCTCTCCTCTCCTTCCAACGTTCATTGTAAGGATTCAAGGTTAGAGATTCTTTAAACTTTGTAAGTCTAATCTTTTAAATTTTGTATATGTCTTTCAATTTTGTAAATCAAATTTAATCTTTGTAATTAAATAAAGTTTTATATTTTATTTATAAATTGATACTTATTAAATGCCCTGTTGAAGGCATCCTTCTCTTCTCCCTCCACACTCTGACTTAATTCTGAGGACAAAAATCGGGTCCGTTCCATGGGGGGCTCTCACTTTGTGACCTTGTGACGAAGCAGAGGCTCTTACCCCCAGGTTACCCTATTCGACGAATGCGGCTCTGTGGCCAAGGGCCCTAAATGGGACGCCACTTAGTTTTGCGCGTCAGCCCTTAAATGGGGTAGGTTGGGCGTGTCGTGAGGCACAAAATCGATAAAGCCCGTAAAACAGAATTAAGTGGTACCGCAAGTTGTCACGATCCTGAGGTGCGGGTAACCAGTCCCCTCTCGCTTAGACCTTCGGACACCTAAGCAGCCGGATTTGCGGATTTGTTGGTATCAGAGCCTGACGATATAGATCTGCTAATTGGTATACATATAACGACTCCGATTTATAATATATCATAGGTTGTCTTGATATGGTTCCATTGAACTATACATCTAAGGTCCATTTGAGATATCAGATACAGTAAGAGGCCTATTTTGAACCCATGTGTAAGACCCGATTGGTAGGGCAGTTGAAGGGTATAACCTGGCCGAGTTCTTGAGATATCATAACCGGACTTAGATCTGTGTAGTATAACCGGACCACTGTCATTAAAATCTATGCTATCTTATAAAATGGATTCTTTTATATGTAGCTCGATTAGTAGTAATAAATCGAATGTTTTTGAATCTTCAAAATTTCAAAGGATTATTAATAGAAATGAATTAATTTCTAAGGATGATTATAAAGCTATTGATGCAAAAATGATTTCTACAGTGATTGTTCCTGATAAAAATGATTTTAAGATCTCTACAGTAAATGTTTGTACAATTAAAGAACAATTCTATAAAAATTCTAAGTTTTATTATGAAATAGAAACTAGAATACCCCGAACATTAAATATACTTAGTAAAGAAGAAATTGAAAACGAATTACTTGAAGAAGTATCTAAAATAAACAACTTAATTAAAATGAAGCAGATTCTAAAAACTTATACTTTTGAAGAATTAAAATCTGAATATTTAGACTATAGACTAAATAGGCAAAATGAAATAAAATTCTTTGATTGGTATAACTTAATTAAAGAAAAAATTCAATCTCATGTTTGTAAACCATATCACATTTCACAGTCTAGTAAACAAGAATTTGTCAACATATTAAAAGATCAATTAAGTAAACTTGAAGTGCATTCAGCGACTACTCAACCAGTAGCTCTTGACACACCTCAAGCATCACGAAATATAAATAATTTAGAAGAAACTTCTAATTCTGAACTTAGTGAACCAGAATCAGAAGATGTAAAACAATTTGAATTAAAACCAATAAATCATCATAGGGAAATAGTTAATAGAGCTCCAGATTTAGGAATTATTGATAAACCTAATTCGTTATCTCAATTTAAATATAATGCTTCAACAATCTATGAATGGAACATAGATGGTTTAAGTGAATATAATATATTAAGTATTTTGCAACAAATGACAATGGCTGCAAATGCTTATAAAACCCAGTCAACTATTTCTGATAAAGCTATAGCAGAAATCCTCATTGCGGGATTTACTGGACAACTTAAAGGTTGGTGGGATTATCACCTAACTGACCAACAACATGAAGAAATTTTAAATAAAATTCAAGTAAATGATGATAGTGAACCGGTATATGATGAGAATGGTGAGGTAATTCAGGATGCTGTGTCATCTTTAATTCTCACTATTTCATTACATTTTATAGGAGACCCATCTCACTTAAAAGATAAAAATGGTGAATTATTAAGTAATCTTAAATGTAGAAAATTAAGTGATTTTCAAGAATATAAAACCACTTTCCTTACAAGATTAATGTTAAGGGAAGATTCAAATCAAGCCTTTTGGAAAGAAAAGTTCTTAGCTGAACTACCTTTCTACTTAGGCGAGAAAATTAGAAATTCTATAAAACAACAGTTTGGTAATCCAATACCTTATGATAAATTGACTTATGGTCAATTAAATAGTATTATTCAAAAGGAAGGATTACAAATCTGTCATGATTTAAAAATTCAATTAAATTTAAAATCTGAAATACGTAAAACTCAACAAGGATTAGGATCCTTTTGTAAACAGTTTGATTATGGCATGACTTCTACCAAACCTTGTAGTGGTCAGTGTTTTATATCAAATTTATCTTCATCTAAAAATTCTTATAAAAATATAACTTGTTATATTTGTGGTAAACCAGGACATACGTCCAAAGTTTGTACAAGAAAACCATCCTCTAAATCTCAAACTCCTAAAATGACACAACCACATAAATCTTCAAGAAAAACTTCTTTTAAAGATTTAACTTGTTTTTCTTGTGGTAAAAACGGTCATATTTCTAAATTTTGTCGATTTAATAAAAAATTAAATGCATTAAAATTAGAAAAAGAAATATTAATAAAAATTCATAAATTATATCTCGATTCAGACACTTCAGATTCTGAGTCTATAGAATCTGATAAACTCGAAACAACAACCAGTTCATCCGAATAAAATATTTTTATCTTTGTATTTCTAGTAAAAATCCGTATTCAAAAGTTTTAAATATCCGAATAAAATATTCATATACATTTATAAAGTATTTTTGGACATTTTCTGATACATATCCGTATATTAAACTTTTGTATTTTGTTACAATATTTTTGTATTGTATTCTGGACTCTCTAGAATTCTTACAGCAACTTGGAAAGGAAGCAGGGATACATGTTCTCTCAACCTCTAAACTCCTCTTAAACACTTTCCTAAAACACTTCCCCTACATAGTAAATCATCAACAGGACTTCTTAAAGGAATGACAAGGTATAACCTCTTCTTCCACAGAAGAGTAAGGTATGGCTTCTAAACCTAAAAGCGATCATACCCGATCATGGTATGGCTATTCCGTCTCAAACGGTAGACGGTAAAGAATTATCAAATCCGTTAATGGCTGTGGATTTGCCAAAAATCCAATATATTGATCATTTAATTTATTTACAAATTCTTTTTTACTTGACTGAGAAATTTGGTAAGGTTTAAACATGTGAGATTTTACTATTTCTTTACCTTTTATATTTTCCATAACTAAAGGTTTATCTTCGAGCATATGTTCTATACGTTTTAATTGTGAGTTTAAACAAATTAAACTTGCATTACTAAAATTATTTTGTTCAATTACCTTTTTATTTACATCATTATCTTGAGCAATTTTATAAGGTGCACAAATAATTTCATTATCTTGATATTTTAATTTACTAATTGTTTTAGGAGGAAAATCACTTTTTATGGTTTGTTCATTTACTATCCATTCTGGTCTTTTATCCCTAACAGTGATTGGATTTAAACTTTTATCAGATTGTTTAACTAGTTCATACCAATCAAAGAATTTAATATCAGTTTGGTTATGTATCTTATATTCTAAATATTCAAGTTTTAATTCTTCAAAAGTATAAGTTTTTAATATGGTTTTCATTTTTAATAAATTTTTTATTTTAGAAACTTCTTTTATTAGATCTTTTTCAATATCATTTTTACTAAGAACATTTAATTCTCTATTTATTTCACTAACGTTTTCAGTGATAGCTGAAGCTGTTGGTGATTCTGGTGATGAGTTTACTAAGTTTGATTGTTGATTAACATAATTATCTACAGAGTTATAAACTGCCTGTGGAATAGAATTACTATAATCAACACCTTTCATTTTATTTGGAATGTCCGAGGTAGAATACCTAGGTTTGACTAAGGTTTGAATAATGGGTTTACTTTCAGGTTCTTTATATTTAGCATATAAATCACAGAAGGTATGGATGAACTAGGTTTATCATTTTCATCCGTTGTAATGGAGGAAGATGACCCTGCATACCTCATACTTTGACTGCGATTAAATTTTAAAGTTACTTTACCATCTTCAAATTGTTCAATTTTTTGCAAATTGACATTTGGTTTTATTTGATCAATAACTGGAGGAGGTACAATCCCCTCTAAAATCCATTCATCTGGAAGTGTTATATCTTTCCATTGGATGGTTTTAGGAATTACTGTGTTTGTTTTGGTCAGGTCTGTTTGAAGAAATCTGGTTTCACCAATTTTAGGTTGTAATTTATATTTAGTACCAAAAGCTGAATTCATTGCCTTATAATGAATTTTATAAATTAAAGCTATAGGAATTGATCCTTGCTTCATTTTATAATTATGAGTTTTAATTTCCAAAACTATACTTTCTAAAATATTTAAATCATTTAATGAGACAGTCATATCTGGATAGACCTCAAAAGAGATCGGTCCTTCGCTTAAGCTAGTCTCAACTGATCCTAATAAAGAATCTTGAAAATTTAAAAATCTAGCATCTCTTACTACTGCAAGAATACTAGTATTTAATCCTTCTCTGGTTAACGGTTTTATACCTACTTGAATTAATCCTATATGAATATATTTATATTTTTTACTTTTATGATGTTGCAAAGTTTTAGAAGACAAAAGAGTTATCCTTTCAAAAGGTTTACTTAATTGAAAATCTCTTTCTTCGGTTTTAATAACATAATCAGTTTTAAATAAATTAAATTTAGAAATTTTATAAATTTGTTCTTTATCAACTTTAGGAATTTCCCATTCATCAATAGCTTTACTAAAATCCTGTAAAATTAATTCATTTCTATTTATTACCCTTTTAATTTCTGAGTTATCTGAGTCTTCAGATCTATTACTACTAGCTGATCTACATAATAAAGGATCCATTTTATTAGATAGCATAGATTTTAATGACAGTGGTCCGGTTATACTACACCGATCTAAGTCCGGTTATGATATCTCAAGAACTCGGCCAGGTTATACCCTTCAACTGCCCTATCAATCGGGACTTACACACGGGTTTACAATCGATGCCTTCACAAGGGGAAAAGGCTCCCTTAAATAAAAATTTTAGAATCTTTACTATTTACTTTTACTGTTGGTGAACAGTAGTCTCTGTCGAAGAATCTCTACTGTTTGCTTTTACTGTTGGTGAACAGTAGTCTCTGTCGAAGAATCTCTACTGTTTGCTTTTACTGTTGGTGAACAGTAGTCTCTGTCGAAGAATCTCTACTGTTTGCTTTTACTGTGCCAAGTTGACCTTTACTGTTGGCGAGTGAACCTTTACTGTTGCTGAGTGGATTTTTACTGTTGCTGAGTTGATTTTGGCTTGTGCCGAGCTGTCCTTTACTTTGGCCTTTACCTAAAAACTTGTGTGCCGCTTTGATTGGGTGTTTTACAAAGAGTGAAGGAATAAGGTTCCTTCTGCCTGTTTACAATGATTCAGAATAAGATGAGGACGATGATGGGTCCTTCTTTTTCTTTTTTAGCTTTTCTTTTCTTTTTATTTTCTCTTTCTGTTTTAACTTCTTTTTTCTTTCTTTTTCTTTTTTACCTGCTTTACTTTGGAGTTTTATGATATCGCTGTCATCACTTTCTTCACTAGATGAACTGGATGATGAGGATGATGGTAAAACGATTTTACCCTTGCTTTTATGGTGTGTAGTGTTTGAAGATTTACTGGAGGATGCACTTTGGGCTTTACTGGTGGATGGTTTTATGGTTTGATTTGAACTGGTTGAGAGTTGTTCAGACATCTCTTGACAGATCAATCTATATTCTTCTGCTGTTTTGGCTGCAGCTAACCGGGCCTGACATTGGGCTTTTTGGATACCAAACTGGGGGTTATCCTGAATAGCTAATGTATGGGCATAGGTTAAAGCTGGTTTAGATGGGCTGGATAATTTATTGCGGATCCATTGACTAATTTTATGTTCAGTGGTGGAATTCTTGAATGATCCCCACCATTTTATTTTATGTCTTTTTATTATCATGGGAATTTGGCTTCCTGGAACATACTGATAATCAAAATACCATTGATATACCCATGGAGTGAAGAAGGTCATACAATAATACATCAAAGAAGGAATATGAACTTCTTCAGGTTTAGGTTTATAATGAGTTTTAAAGAACTGGTACAAATAATGGATATCATGAGGAATGATTTCCTCAGAAGTTCCTTTAAATTGCCACCATCGTTTAAACCAATTTGGGATTTTTAAATCAGTGCGTATACTTTGATCAAAATATATTAACCATGAATGAGTAGTGGTGGGATTTTGAAGACAAAATATCGTATCCCACGCTTTTTTATAATCAAAATAATTATAACTCATATTATATTTATGTAATCTTTTAAATTTTACTGGTGTTACTAAAGAAGATACGGGCCAATCCTTAGGATGGATGACGCGTTTTATTTTTATAGAAGAGTAAGAAATTATTCCATTTTTATCAAAAGTATGTTTGATGTTTACTGATTCAGTATCTAATAATATATTATTATAATAGGCCTGAGGTTTTGACAAATCTGTTGGCATAAAAAACCAATTCTCAGGATAATAATTTTTTATAATTTGCCAAGGATTAGTATGATTATAACCATCCTCAACTTCGATTTCAAAATCAAATAAATTTTTATCAAACCATTTATGTATATTACCAGTAGATTTATATTGGATTTTTGGCAAATCCACAGCCATCAACGGATTTGATAACTCTTTACTGTCTACCGTTTGAGACAGAGTAGCCGTATCATGAGCGGATACGATCGCTTTAGATTTAGAAGACATACCTGGGTCCTCTGTGGAAGAGGATGCCATTCCCTGCAGTGCTTTAATTACTTCAGGAGATTGAGAAAGTTCCTCAATCCATTTTTTAAGGTCTTTAGAAGAAGTGGGTTTAGTGTTTAAGGTTTTACTAAGATCTTCAGATTGCTCAGAAAGAGCTTTAGTTGGGGAGCCTGAATCTTGTTTAATTTCTTTCCCTTTATCCTTCTTTCTTCCCATTGTTCTGTAAGAATTCTCTAGTTAGAAAGTCTGGAATATTATTATCATTACCTTTAATATATTCTATGTCAAATTCAAAAATACTTAAAAGCGCTTGCCATCGAGCAAAAATTTGTTTAGAGGCAAGGTTTTGGACATCTTTCTGCAAAACTTCTTTTGCAGATTTACAATCAATACGAAGTAAAAATTTTTGATTTAAAAGATCAGATTGAAATTTATTTATACAAATAACAATACTTAAAATTTCTTTTTTAATGGTAGAATAATTTAATTGAGTTGAAGTCCAATGACCTGAAGTATATTGGATTATTCTTTCTTTACTATTAATTTTTTGTTTTAAAATGCCGCCATAACCAATATTAGAAGCATCAGTTTCAACAATTTTAAAAGCATTAGGATCAGGAATATATAAGTAAGGGATTTCTTTTACTAATGATTTTATCTTTTTTACTAGTTGAGTATGCTGAGTTGTCCAAGGACCAGCATTTTTACAAAGTCTATTATGTAAAGGTTTTATCATGCAATTTAAATTTGGATAAAAATCAATTACATAATTTAAACAACCAAGAAAACGTTGTAATTGGGGTTTATTAGAAATTTCATCAGGAAATTTTTCACCAAAAACAAGTGCTCTTTCTATAGGTTGAATCTTACCTTGTTCTATATGATGTCCTAAAAATCTTATTTTAGTTTTAAACAAATCCATTTTAGCTTTACTTAATGCTAAACCATTTTTCTCGATGATCATACAAAATGTTTTTAAATGTTTAAAATGATCTTCTAGAGTTGTACTAAATATAAGCACATCATCAATATAAACAATACAAAATTTATAACATGGGTTAAAAATATCATTCATGATCCTCTGAAATTCAGAAGGAGCATTTTTTAATCCAAAAGGCATTACATTCCATTCGTATTGACCAAATGGAACGGTAAATGCTGTTTTATATCTGTCGTTAGGGTCAATTTGAATCTGCCAATAGCCAGATTTCATGTCAAATTTACTAAAAATATTTGCATTATAGAGTTGCTTTAATAGATCTTTTTTATTTGGAATAGGATATCTAATCCATTTTAAAGCTGTATTTAATGGTTTATAATTTATTACTAATCTGGGAGCACCTCGTTCTATTTCAGCATTTTTATTCACATAAAAAGCTGCACAAGACCATGGGCTTCTAGATTTAGAAATTAATTTTTTATTAAGTAAATCTTGAATTTCATTTTTACAATGGTCAATCAATTCAGGACTCATCTGAATTGGTCTAGCTTTAGTTTTAATGGTTTTTTCATCAAAATCTTTTTCATATGGTAAGTCCACTATGTGTTGTTTACGATCCCAAAAAGCATGTGGATGGTCAGCACATAATTTGTTTTCCATAAAATTTTTTAGAGTTGAGATTTTATTTTGGATATCATCAGAATTTAATTGGTTTTTAATTCTATTTAAACATGCATTATTTTTCAAATCTTTTAAGTTTTCTTCTTTAGATTTGATTAAAGAATTTATTTCTAACATTTTAATAGAATGAGCTTTTAACAAATTTAATTGTTTCTTTTTAGGTTTTTCCGTAAATTCCAATTGAGCTTTGCAATTTTTTATTTTAAATTTAATACAATCCTCTTTAACTGAATATGGTGTGATGAGATTTATAAATGGAGTGCCTAATATTACCATATAATTTATCTGAGGTGAAAGTAAAAATACTGTGTTTATTTCTAAGGCTTGATCTATGATTATCGCATCTGTTTTTCCTATAATTTCAAGTTTAGATTTGTTGGCTGTACTTAATTTTTCACTAGTTTTTAACCAATATCTTTTAGGAACTAGATCAGATTTTATACAGTTTAAATCTGCACCTGTGTCAAAGAGTGCAATCGCATTTATCACAAAATCATTTATTTGAATGTTTATTTTTACTAAATATTTTCGTGAAGTGATTTCTTGTAATAAATTGAGAAAATTACAGTCTATATCTTCATCTAATTCATTTATTTTTAAACTACTCTCTGGTTCATCTTCTTCTGAGGAAGAACTAGAAATAAGTTGGGATTCTAATATTTTTATTTTTTTAGAGTTTTGTTGAAGTTGGGTTTTTAATTCTTTTACTTCATTTTTTAGCATCTTAATTTCTTTATATAATTTTTTAGTAGATTCATTCTCATCGACCTTTTCAGGTTTATTTTTATTTAATATGGTAGTTAAATCATAAGTTTTAGACTGAATTTTAGGAGTAATATTTTTTATGTCATCTTCGTCTTCAAAACTTTTTATAAGTTTTTTAAGAAGTTTAGCTCTAGTTTCTTGATCTTCAATTCCATTAACTACTGTTAATAAATTACTTTGATCTTTAGTTAACATGTTTAAAGAAAATTTTGATGAACTGGAAGAACTTGTAGTAGTTCCTAATTCATCAATTTGATTTTCACTTTCATTAATCTCAGATTCCGAAGAATCCGAATCAATATATAATTCATAAATTTTATTTAAAACATTATCTTCTAAATTTAATTCATGTAATCTTTTATTAAATTTACAAAATTTTGATGTATGCCCTTTTTTACCACAATTGTAACAAGTCAAATTTTTATAAGAATTTTTAGTTGTAGATTTAGAAGGTTGTTTATTTTTGTTTCTATAAGAAGATTTTATTCTCTTTTTACTATAAAATTTATCTTGACTAGGTGTAGATCTATATTGTTTTTTAGAGTATTGATTTCTATAATATTTTTTAGGTTTAGTAGTTTTAGAACATTGGCCCTCACATTTCTGTGGAGAAGTTATACTATAGTCAAATTGTTTACAAAAAGATCCTAATTCTTTTTAAGTTTTCTGCATTTCATATTTTATCTTTCTTTGAAGTTTTAGATCATGACATATTTGTAAACCTTCCTTTTGAATTATACTAATTAATTGTCCATAGGTTAATTTACTATAGGGTATAGGTTGGCCATGTTGTTGTTTAATATGATTTCTAACCTTTTCTCCCAAGAAATAAGGTAATCCAGCTAAAAACTTTTCTTTCCAAAAGCTTTGATTAGAGTCTTCCCTTAACATTAATCTAGTGAGAAAAGTCGTTTTATATTGTTGAAAATCACCTAAATGTTTACATTTTAAATTACTAAGTAACTCTGCATTTTTATCTTTTACGTGAGATGGATCTCCTATAAAATGAAGTGAAATAGTGAGAATTAAGGATGACACTGCATCTTGAATTACTTCACCATTTTCATCATATATAGGTTCACCTTCATCATCTATTTGAATTGAATTTAGGATTTCTAAATGTTGTTGGTCAGTGAGATGATAATCCCACCATCCTTTAAGTTGGCCGGTAAATCCAGCAATTAAAATTTCTGCTATAGCCTTATCTGAAATGATTGACTGTGTTTTATAAGCATTTGCAGCCATTGTCATTTGTTGTAAAATACTTAAGATATTATATTCACTTAAACCATCTATGTTCCATTCATAAATTGTTGAAGCATTATATTTAAATTGAGATATAGTATTAGGTTTATCAACAATTCCTAAGTCTGGTGCTCTATTTACTATTTCTCTATGATGATTTATGGGATTGATTTCAAATTGTTTAATATTTTCTGAGTCAGGTTCACTAACATCAGAGTTGGTGTTTTCTTCTATCATATTTACAGATGCTTGAGGAGTCTCAGGAGCTACTTGTTGAATAGTCGCAGAACTAACCTGAATTCTACTTAATTGATCTTTTAATTTATTTACAAATTCTTTTTTACTTGACTGAGAAATTTGGTAAGGTTTAAACATGTGAGATTTTACTATTTCTTTACCTTTTATATTTTCCATAACTAAAGGTTTATCTTCAAGCATATGTTCTATACGTTTTAATTGTGAGTTTAAACAAATTAAACTTGCATTACTAAAATTATTTTGTTCAATTACCTTTTTATTTACATCATTATCTTGAGCAATTTTATAAGGTGCACAAATAATTTCATTTTCTTGATATTTTAATTTAAATATAATGCTTCAACAATTTATGAATGGAACATAGATGGTTTAAGTGAATATAATATCTTAAGTATTTTACAACAAATGACAATGGCTGCAAATGCTTATATTGAACCCGTGTGTAAGTCCATGCTTATATATATATATATATGCTTTTTCTAAAGATGGAAGAATCTGAATTTTTTTTACTACTTATGACTTGAGTGAGAAGGTCAAACTATTATATAGTTTTCTCCATCTTCTTTTATTTTCTTCTCAAAAAGAAAGAAAAAAAAGAAATACTACTATTTAGTTTTTGTTTATATTCAATACACTAATCAAATTTATATTTTCAAAATTTAATTATATAGCTCATAAGATTTACTAATCACAAAATAATCAAACCACTCAAACAAATGTTCATAGAAAAATAAAATAAAATAATTAGAATACTAATATAATCACAAAAATTTACTAAAAATAACACAAAAGTTTCACAAAATAACCACAATACTAATCAAACCAATCAACCAATATAATCACACAAAAATGTAATCAAACCAATAAACAAATAAAAAAAAATAGCAAACAAAATAGAAAATAAAAAATAAAAAACCAAAACAATACATAAAGAAGAAACAGAGAAATAATTAAACAGAAACAAAGAAAGAAGGAAGCAGAGAACTTACCCGTTGACGGTGACTTCTCCGATAATGGCGCAACCTCTAACGATCCCAAAGCAGTTGCAGAAGAGGGAGAAGCAGAAAAGGGGGGAAAACGAAAAGGGGGAGGGAGGGGTTGATCACGACTAATGCGACCAATGGCTTATAAAGCCCTAATATTTTGTGATTGACAAAATCGGTCACAATCTTTAATAAATCGATTGCAATATTAATTAAGGCGATGTTGTTTTGTAAATGCCAATTTTGTAACAGATTTGTAACCGATTACGGTGGTCACAAATAATCAGTCGCAAACTACTCGCTACTTAGTCGCAAAAGAAGACCAAATTCTTGCGGTAAATTGTGCCGCAAAATATAACAACGGTACCACTATCGTTCATCAATTAGTCACTAAATTGGTCACCAACTCGTCCTAGCTCGGTGCAAAAAAACAAAAAACAAAAATGGCGAAAAATATTAGCACGAGGTTTAGCGATCGAATCATAATCAGTCGTAAACTAGTCGGTAAAGTGGTCACAGATCTATTGCAAATTCGTCACTGAATATTTTATTCATCTAAGTTCTAATGTCGTCACAAGTGGTCATTAATGTGTCGCAATTATGCGACTGAAGCAGGTCGGTCGCAAATGTCGGTCACAATTTAGCATTTTTTTTTTTAGTGTTTATGGTTATTTTCACTTCGACTTGGACTCCTATTTAGAGATTGGGCTTATTATGTTTCGATTTACGTTTTTAAATTTGAAGTTGATTCCTCTTGAGGATTTGTTTATTGAACTCGAATATTGGTTGCTTATTTAAAAGAGACTTTGGAAATTTTATTATTTTTGGAATGTTTTATTAACATATTTAAATTATTGCTTAAGTCCTAGTTTCAAAGGGAACTTTTGCAGTTTTTCTGTAGGATTTACTTAAACTTTTATAAGTCTATTCAAATGGGTTTCTACTATTGTATTAAGATTTTAAATTCCCCTGACTTTTAAACGTTTCAACATTTTAAACAGGTTAGGTTTTTAATTCTTTTGTTGTATGTTTTAAGAAACATAAACTTTGTTTGTTTTATTATAAGACCATTTGATACTAGTTTTGAACTAAGCAAAGCTTGTACGTGCCTCTGGCATAGAATGTAACAGCTCCTGTCTGGTCCTGCAGGATTGGAGAGGGGGTGTTACAAGATCTTTTAATAATATTCTAAATAGGATTTTTAAAATACAACCCGCACAAAATCACGGGCTTTCATTACTTGAAAATTTGAAAAAGAGCGTTTAATTTTACATTCATCATTTAATTAAAAATATATAAACAAATTATTTAAATTAAAGCAACACAAATATAAATTACAATAATTTTCTTGAAAATTACAATTCGCGTATGCGCAGGTATGTGACTAGTTATAGTAATAATGATTTCCTTTTTTTTTACTTTTCAAATTTACTATTTTTAATGAATAAATATTTTTTTTTGAACTTTATTAGTCTATTCAAGGAAAGTATTTTAATTTTTAAATATTATTAATTTATTCAATTCAATTAAGGAAGGATTCTTTTAATTTTTTTATTAACCAGTAAAATTAATTTTTTTTTATTTTTTCAACTATTGAAATTAAAAATTTCTAAGGATATTTTTGTCAATCCATAGCTCTAGTGGGATATATTTATCAATCCCAATGTTCCCTCTCCATTTCAATTTTTATTATGTTAGTTTTTTTGTAATGTGTGTTGCACGTTATTATTATTTGTTATTTGCTTATTGTTTATACTTATTAATCTATTCTTCTATAGTATTAAGTATGGTTATAATTTTTCTCTTATATTGTCTAGATTTTTATAATGTTAAAAAATGATTTTATGTGTAATAATTTTAAATTAAAATGTGTCTCTATTTAAATGTGGGATACTCATGGGTTAATCTTTTTTATATTATCGGGATACTCATCACTTACTAAGCCCGAATTTTCTTTCTTTCTTAGGCTTCTAGCCAATTTTTCTTTAGCTAATTAACCACTTTGACTCTTCATCAAGATGGTCGGCATTATTGATCTTTCCGCTTCTTACAAAAGTCCAAGTATGAAAATTTTGAATGACAATGAAGATGATTCAAATCCTTTCACGTTTCAAAGATTTGCTCATGGATACTTTGGAGCCAAAGCATCAAGAACTCTCCTCATCTAAGAGATTGGATTATTGAACGTACTTGTGAATTCTAACTTTCACATGGAGAAGTTATGCATGTCAAGTGTTGTTTGTCTTGTTGCAATCTTCACTTCACTTCCTTCAAACTCCATTGAATAATCTTTCACTTTTGAAAAGTCTTATCTATAATAATGAAGTTTTTTGACATCATTCTTTCAAATTATTAGTGAACTTTACTTCGTTGAACGCTATTGAGAGTGACTTGAAAATGTGTTTGCAAATAATCAACAACTATTTTTGAAAGTCAATGTGTATCATGTTTTGTTTGCATCAACTTTTGCTTATGATTGCTCCATCAATGTGATTCAAAGTTTCTGTGAACATTGAAGTGCTTCAACAAATACTTTTTTTTCCTTCCACCTAGAGAAGAGTCAAGTTACGTTTGGAATTTGAAAATCCTATAAGGACTTCTAATCAATGCATCATTTTATGATTGGGTAATCCCTTTTGCTAAGGATGTTATGAGAGTTGATGAAGATTAAAATTTCTTCTTACCACGAAGCTATAAGTACTTGTTTTATGCGTACTATAAAAATGTTAAGCGGTTGATAAAAGCTTTAAGTCGAATGTCCACAACTGGGTAAACTTTTAGTTTCACGGTTCTGTTAGATATTCTAAGCGTATTGAAAAAGACTATACCAAAAGAACTGGTCCTCCTGAGGAGAATTTCAAAATTTCAAGTATTTTTAGGAATAATTACCACAGATGCTCATTGGCAAGAGCCCTTTAACATTCTGAACATAAAGATGATCGCAAGGAAGAAGTTTGCTTGGCTGCTTTGATTTCTTATTAGCTATGTAAATTTGTACTTCAACACCAAAGTTCTTCCCACACTAATTTGAGAACACAACTTGATGGTCGAAGAGATTTGGTCTTGAATCAATGTACAATGAACTTGGAATAATTCAAGGGTCAAAAGACTTGATTTTGAATTAGTATTGAAAGAACTTTGATTTTTTGAATTTGGAAGAGAGTTTTCGCAACATTTAGTTTCATGAAGCTTTTATGCTTCTTTTTAATCTTTTTATGTGTTTTTTTTTGTGCTTTAGGTGAAGAGAAGCTACCTATTTATAGAGATAGAAAACCTTATTGCCAAATATGTAATTTGATTGTACCACTTGACAATCTCTCCTTGGCTGTTGTTGTGTTAATTATCTTATGTAGACACTAATTGTGTACCAAGTATTTAATCTAATTAGTCGACTTGACAAGTTTTTATTGGACTTGCTATATCATTTATTTAATGTAGTGAATAAAATTTATCTAATAATTTTATTTTAATGATGATTTAATATTTTGATTGATTATCAAAATAAATTATTTCTATTAACTAATCAATAATTAAATTTATCCAAATTAAATAATTAAGTTAATAATTAAATTAACTCATAGAAATTTAGGTGTCTACAATATGTATATATATATATATATATATATATATATATATATATATGAATTATACATTTAATTTGAAATTAGACTGTGTTGTGGTTTTGATTATATTGTGATTAGATGGTTTAGAATGAAACAGGACTATTATGATGAAAATAGTGATAGATACTATCTTTGGGTTGACATTACCTTGCAAATGACAAGTATCGAAATGAGATGGGATTTGTAAGAGACAAAAATTAGAGTTCATGTTAGGCTGTTGGCTTAATTTGAATAATCTGTGAACAACTTGCAAGAGACAAGGGTTAAAGTCCCCATCAGGTCCCTGGGCTTATAATGATGTGCCATTGCGTGAACAGACATATGGCCATACTAGGATTAAACTTCTTACATAGGAATCCTCATCTCTTATGACAGTGTGAAGTGAAAGAGTTATTTAGCTCTAATTTACTAAGATGAGACGCTCACCCATGTCTTAATTATTTTTTTAGGTTGCAAGTTTTTAACTTTTACTTCAAGCCTTTCTGCAACTGGTTGTATAGAGAAAGGTATGAGGAGTGTATATTGAGGCTTTTGTATTTAAAAATCATTGTAATTTAGTTAGTTCCACAATTGAGTTGGATATGTGTATTGTAATATATATATTTTTTAGGATTATTGTGATATATATTTTTGAAAGTTGATACTTGTATTTATAATTTAATAATACGTAATGCATTAGCATGCGCAGTGAACATTGTTACGAGTTACTTATTGAGATGAGATGAGCCTAGTAGGTGTCTATTTAAGGTATTATATTTGATGTCATAATAGGCATGAGACTAGTTATCTGAACAAGTAATTGATGTATAATGTCTAAGGTTTACTGCGTGCTTTAGAGAACTTAAACCCACCAGATTCTAATGTCAGTCCGGCCCAAAGTGAGGGGTCGTGATATATTGTTATCTTGTAAGAAAAACTATGCATGAGGACTGTGAATATGATGGTAAATTCTCCACCGTAAGTACTATAAACTGTTCATGGTTATATATATTATCTTGTTAGAAAAACTATGCATGATGATTGTGAATATGATGATATATTCTCTATTGTAAGTACTATAAACTGTTTATGATCGTAGGACAATTCGTTAGTCACCAATTCTCTGAAAAATCACATCTCTTTTTTTTTTTTTTTTTCTCCATAATTAGTATATTATACTAATGATATAGAAATAGTTAGCCGCATGCTACTTAATTAGGAATCATAGGTGCAATTTAGTTTGGTTCAGATAATTTGGGTGTTTTTAATTTTTTTACAGGTTATTGATACTACAAAACAAGTTTTGTGCATATAAATTCATTTTTAATTTTTTCCTTACCGAATAAAATTAAAATTACATTTAATTAATTTCTAATTTTTCATTGAGTCATTAAATTAAATAATTTATTCATTTAGAAATCAAAATATTGATATTGCAAAATTTTTAAAACTATGGCCTAATCCACGAGTAATTTGAATTATTACCACCATTGTAGATTGATTTATGGGTGGTTTGAATGGTTTATAACGCTTTATAAATACCTTGATATAAAATATAATTTTTAAATTAATTTATTTTTATTCATCGGAGATTTAATAGCTTAAAATAATATGATGAGCTACATGATTGGAATAAACTTCACTCTAATTCACCAAATTGATAAAAATTCTTATAATTGAGAGAACTCAAACTCAATGCCTTCTATCCTCTAAAAGTATCTCTAATATTAATATTGATTGTTCATATTTAATTGCCTGATAAAAAAAACTGAAAGATTCTTTAAAAATGATCTCAATACTAATGTGTATTTAGTAAGTGTAAGTTGTAAAAAAAAAAGAATTGTCTGCATTTACACCTATTTTTAGAGAGTCTTTTAAATAATGTCTGCATTTATTGTTCTATAATAATTGATTGTATATTAAATAATCGACTCGGAAAAGAAAAGAAGAAGAAGAAAAAAAGAATATGATTCAAAATTTGTGCGTTGGATAAAGATTTAAAAATTCAACGTTTGTACAGACATTTAACTATATTACTGTTCATGCCTTGTATTCGAATGATGCATCATCCACGGTGGACGTTAGCATTTATTTTTTTTTTTTTTTAGAAGAAGCGTTTACTATTTATCATCATTGTCTCAAGTAAAATAAAGTTTTGAGTTAGACGGCGTACATTAGAGTTGGAATTAGACAATGAGCGTGAGTGGGTGGACGAAGAAGTTAAGCGTGTGGTGGAGAGTGAAGCAAAAGGACAGGTGTGAGAGAGAGAGCAAGCGCCGAAACTCACAAACTTCGAAGGGGATGGGACCCTCTCCGTCATCAATGCTGTCTTTTGCTACCACCTACCTCCCACACTCGACGGCTCTGCCATCTCATGTCTGCAATGTCTAATTCTAAAACATCTCTTCTTCATCTCTCTACATATTAATTACTTTAGCTAATCTCTGCTTGCCTGTTACTCTCATATACTCAGTCTTGTCACTATAATATGATATCATTATTCTCTGCTTTTCTAGAGCCATACAGAGGACTGTAGTGGTTGTTTGCGGAATTGACGAAGATTGCTCATCTTTCTTTTTCTTGGACGCGGTTTCTCTATTTCAACCTCACAAGCATCGATGGCAGAGGACGGATCCACTGAAGTCGCTACTCCAGTTCGTCGCGTTCTTCTCATTTCTGCTGGTGCTAGTCATTCCGTTGCTCTCCTCTGTAAGCCTTGGCTGATTTTCTCACTTCTTATTTTGTTTTATTTTATTTGTTCTTTCATGTACTATTGAATAGATAAAAGCCTTCAGTTTTCATCCACACATTTGCATTTGATTGATTTGGGTTTGCATTTTAACGAATTTTTATTTTACCTTTGCTTATGCTGAGCCTTTCGCAATGTATTATATTTACATTGTATCATGCTGCTTCGAGTGATTCTCAAGGCTTGGTGTTTGATTTTACTTTTCTATATGCGTTGTAATATATGTGTTTATGGTTTGAGTTCAATAGAGGTACCCCTAAATGCAAGGGGCTCGAACCAAGGCACCAGCTTTGTGGGTTGAAGAATTGATCACTTTGATTATTAGATTCAGTAGGTTTAATTCATGTATAACTTGATTCTTACAGGACAACTTGCACATTTTTAAACAGTTCATCCGACTCCTATGCTATGGGACAACTACATTATGCTAAGTGCAGTGTAATCTTACCTTATTTGCTAACTCTTAGTTAGGTTTAGTGCATCAAAGTGACACAAACTAACTAAGCTCTCTTATATTCTAAGAACCATTTTGATAATCCCAAGTTACATCTTGAAAAGGCCTAATACATGGATTTACTCCAAGCTTTATGGCCTTTTGCAATTTCATATATATCTTACCCTGTTTCGAACTTTGAGACTCCTGAACACAAATTTTAAAAACTTGGTTGCAATTATACCCTTCCAGTCAAAATTGAAAAAATAATAATATTTTATTGTTAAGCTAATTAAAATTTTTATCTTATTTTATTTTTTGCTTTTTCTCTCCTTTCCCTTCACCACCCAACCCCTTTGTGTCTCCTTTGCATCCCTTGCAAAATACAATTCAATCCACTTTCTTCCATATTAAACCCCTTTAGAGCTTAACAATGAGTTTTCTTTATTTTTATTTTTATTTTTATCTTCTTTGGAATTTTCCAATTCTTTGGCGCAATTTTTCTTACAGGTCTTTCTTTTGTTTGTTGGGCTTTTCCTTGAGGTCTTCCAATTTATAGAGAAGGAAAGAGGTAGTTCAAAAATTAATGGACTTTTGTTTTGGGTCCTCCATTTGCTTTTTCTTGTGGTCTTCCAGTTTTTGGGTTTTGATTTATGGAGAAAGAAAGAGAGAGTATTATGTTGGTTTTTTAGGGAGGGAGGGGGTTTCCATTTTTTTATTGTATCTTATTGGGATTTTACAGGGGGGTATTTAATTTTTGAGTTTTGATTTGTGGAGAAAGAAAGAGAGGTAGAAATGACGGAGTGGAGAAGAAAATTTGTATAAATAATGATATTTATTACTAATTGGACTAAATTGTTCGCTGTTTTTTTTATTTCATTTTCCTTCCCCTCTCTCTTTCTGCCCCTTGCTTCTTTGTGCCATCTTTCCTTTACTTGTCCTTTTATCAATATTGTATCTAGTTTTATGATTTGGATTTGATGGAAATAAGGCAAAAGAATACTCTCTTTTGTTATATGAATTTATTTTGCTTATAGACTATTTCATTTGGATTGGTATCTCTAAAAGGTCGATTATGTGGAAAATGTTATTAATAGATCAAAGTTATGTGGAAATTATGTTTTTTTTTTTTTTTTTTTTTTTATTTTATTTAATTTAGCTAGATTTCTGAAGAATCTAAAGTTTGCTAGAAAATGTAACAAGCCTATCTTGGACAATTTTTTGAGCTGGATTTTAAGTTTGAATTTGGCTCAAATTCAAAATGATATTTACATGATCTAGAGTTGATGATTATTGTATTTTCCTTGGCTCGGTTCAATTGTAGCTCTACTTTTAGTTTGTTATTTGGGCTTGACTATTGAGCTTATATGCTTGACAACAAGTGCCAATCAAGGAAGCGCCAACCAAATGGTAATACACGGATTTGGTTTCTATACTAGAGCAAGTTTAGATTGGTTTGAGAAGTTGGCATTGAAGTTTTGGTTTAGTTTTCAAACTTCTGAACTGAACTGAACCAAGCTTACTTTATCTCCGCACTTGTTACCGTTTCCCTTTTCCTTCTTCTTGTTGATTTTCATAATTCTTTTGAGTGCCTTCATTTTATTTTCAAGCCTAAATTGTTAAAAGTAGCATCAATCAGTCAAAAAATGAAGTTTTTCATAATTCACAGCTGGAAACATTGTTTGCTCTTGGGGACGAGGGGAGGATGGGCAGTTAGGACATGGTGATGCAGATGATCGACTTTCACCAACACAACTGAGTACTTTGGATGACCATGAAATTGTATCTGTTACTTGTGGTGCAGATCATACAATTGCATATTCTGAGGCACTTATGGATGTTTATAGTTGGGGATGGTTTGTATTCACCTTGAATTTTAGTTCTTATATATTTCTAATCTTTAGTTAATTTTTCAATAAATTCTTTTTTTGTCATTGACTCCACTTAATAGTTTCTAAAGCAGTTTGGAAGTTGGTATGGAAAATATAAGTTTAAAAGCATTAATAAAGTATAAATAAATTGCATAGTTATATGATTGTTGGATGAAATGTTGATAGAAAATTATGAAATTTGTTTACAAATTTAAAGCTTATAATGCATAAGCTATGGAAATATGTGTATTCATGCATGCCAAATTATGTTTGTGCAGAATTTAGGATTTCAGTCAACATGTCCTAAAAGAAATTACTTGGAAACTAAAAGAGATCAACACCTGGCTATCTACTTGTCTTACACATTCCAAAAGAAAGCTTTGACTCCAAATCCTATTGAGACTTGAACCCTAAATAGAAATACATTAAAAAGTTTCTGATAATTTTAGTGAATCCTGAAGTAATATTGAGGAATTCTAATTGCCTGAATAAAAAGGTTCTAATGGGAAGTTGCAGAGGTCCTAAATAAAACAAAGGTGCATTCACAAAGTATGGAATTGATGATTATATGCATAGGTAATCTAATCGAGTGGCTGTTTCCTGAGAACAAACTGACAAGTATAGAAGGAAAAAGAAATAATTGATTGTATAAGATTGAGAATCTTATTGGTAGCAGCCAAGCACATCGCATAATTTTATTGCATCTTATGATAGTTTTTAAAAAAATTAGTATCTTTCTGTCAAATAGGTGTATAATTTATTCTTCTGTCAAGTTCTACATTTTCATCCAGCTTTCCTGGACTTGCATCTCACATGCATTTTGTGTAGGGGAGATTTTGGGAGATTGGGTCATGGAAATTGTAGTGATTTGTTCACTCCTCAACCAATTAAAGCGTTGCATGGTTTAAAGATAAAGCAAATCGCTTGTGGGGATAGCCATTGTTTAGCAGTGACGGTAGAAGGCCAGGTGCAAAGGTTAGTACTCTACATCTTTCTCTTGCTTTTTTTCTCATAGCCCTAGATATTAGATTGATGCTGACTTTAATTTCCTCAAGTTTCTGTTGCGAGGCTGTTCTCAACATGTAAATCACTTCTTTTAAGTGCGTGTTAAGGTTATGTTACTCAGTACAACATTACTAAGAGTAGTTGCTGGAACTGAAGATGTTTTGAAATCAAGAAAC
>NC_143153.1:19321473-19346922 GCF_041381405.1 Jatropha curcas
ATTTGCGAAATAAAATTTACATGGCATTTGAAATTAAATTTAATTTGATCAGTTTTGGAAAATAACATTTCAGGTTGTTTCAAATACGATTGTGATAGTAGTTAGCTTTAATCTAAGGTACCGTTTATATGCAAATTTGAGAAAAATCTTTGATTAAACTGTCAACCTTAAGCACAATTGAAATTGATAAGTATGTTTAGTTATTTCAGTTTTCATCGAGAAATAAGACTGATTTTTATATGGCAGCAGCTAATCTAATTCTTTGTTAAAAATTAGTGCGTTGACTTAAGATATATGAGAAGGTAAATTGAATTTTTGTTAGTAAATGAATTAACTAGTTTATATAGTATGAAATTTAATTAAGAATCTTGATTTTTTTTTTTTTTTTTAGGTTGGCAACAGCCATTTTAATTGACCGTTGAATTATAGCTTATGGTATGAATATATAATATTTTAAATCAAGTTTTGATTGCGAAAGGAGTTACTGGGCAAGAAATGTATGGATTCTAATCAGAAAATTCTGATTTCTTTAGCTTGATAGGACCTAGTTAGAAAAAATTTTATGAGTTATATCAAGGGAAAATAATTAATTCGCCCTGAGGCTTGACCCAACTAACTAAGTTATCCAGTAGTTTGGCAATATTAATTAATGGTCCCCGAAGTTTACCTCTGTTAAACCACTTGGTCCTTCCATCTATTTTCTCTAGATTTTTCCGTCAAAACCTTTAAAAAAGACTGAAATACCCTGACACTTAAGAAGGATAAATAATTAATTCGTTCATGAGGTTTGATTAAACTAACTAAATCATTCCTACAGTTTAACAATATTAATTAATAATCCCTGAGATTTACTTCTGTATTTGGTCATTCCGTCCATTTTTTCTAGATTTTTATTAAAACCTTCAAAAAAAAAAAAAAGATTAAAATACCCTAATATTTAAGAGAAAAAAAAAAGACTAAACTAACCTAAGTTAGAATTTCCATTTGTCGTGGAAGGAAAACGAAGAGTTAGGGTATATATTGATTATTTGATATTCACTTAAAAAAAAATTTTTTTTATCAACATAATGTGCCACTTTACTGTCTTGAGCCACCAATAAAACGACAAAAAAGAAAAATATACATCAAGTTAATTTCAATAAAAAATAATAGGCATTTAATATTAGGTATCAATATTCAAGAGAACAAGTTATTTTATATATTTCATTACAAACTATAACTAATGAAATGAAGGTAGGATTATAGAAATAGTAAGAATATTTTAGAAAATAAAAAAAAATCATCGTTTTTGCAGAATTTCAGTTGTAAATTTGATAAGACTTAACTATCATTCCATTATAAAGCAAATAACGTAGATTAGTTTAGTCTTTTTCTTCTTAAGTATAATGATATTTTAGTCTTTTTTTTATGGTTTTAACAGAAAAATCAGGAGAAAATAAATAAAATGACCAAATGGTTTGACAGAGGTAAATCTCAGGGATCATTAATTAATATTGCTAAATTATAGGAATGACTTAGTTAGTTTGGTCAAATCTCAGGGACGAATTAATTATTTTCAATTCTTATCTATTAGGGTATTTTAGTCTTTTAAAAAGGTTTTAACGGAAAAATCTGGAGAAAATGGACAGAAGGACTAAGTGGTTTGACGGAGGTAAATCTCGAGGACTATTAATTAATATTGTCAAACTGCAATGATGACTTAGTTAGTTTGATCAAAACTCAAGGACGAATTAATTATTTTCTCTTATATCAATTGAACCTATATACTGAGCCTGTAGATGTATAAGTGCAAATGACAAGTATTATTGATAATAATAACTAAGGATGAGAATTAATAAAGAATCATGGGATATTGCTTGAGATGACAACGAATGTAAATAAATATAATTTCTTGATGTGAAGCAATTAAAACAAGGAATTCTTATTATTTAGTGCATCTTTTGCTAGTTACTTATTTTATTGGATAGAAAAGGAATGTTATATTTATGTCCTTAGTAGAACATAAGGGTATTTGGGGTATTTTCTTTGTTAATAAGTTAGCTGGGTTTTAATTTACTGTTCATTGGGAATTTTAGGGAATTCTTAGTTTAATTTTACTACACGAGAAGTGCAGTACCTGTATGGGAATCTCCATGGTTTTTATTTGAAGTAAGTTAAGAAATAAAATTATAAATCAATTTCTTGTAAGACAAGAAACTAAGTGATGCTTTTATTGCTAGCTTTGGTTTGAGATTTGAGGTTTGTTGGTGCGAGGTCACAATCAGGTTGGAGAATTTCATAAATTTTTGGTTGGGTTGAATTAATAATATTGCTTTAAACTCATTCCCTTCATTTGGTAGCAATCTTAGTATTGTTTAGTGATGGATTTTGCAGACTTAATGGATAATGTAGTATGTATAGCCCCAAGTACCTCATTTACCTCATCAAGATTTCTACTCTTCCTTGTTCTACCTAGAGACGGAGGAACAATTAACCTATCTTCAAACCTTTCTTTGGCAGACCAAGCTAGTGCAGTGGCATCAATGCCATTTCAAGAACTTTGAAGTCGCTCAATTCCAATAGTAGCTAAGTAGTGTCTAAGTATGTAGGATAGAGTCTGTTATAAACATAGATCGAATGTAATTATGAAGTAAGCTAGTAGTGTATGGGCATGGCAGGATATAGAGAACTTAAGTAATATAATAAGGAGTTTGAGCAAATATTGCCTCCTCAATCTATGTAGTGTCAAATCTGACAGCATTATAAATTGACCCTATATGTATATAACCAAGAATAGAAACCTTGATGGTTTGCTTTTAAGTGCTTGACTTGGAACTCAAAGCAGACAAGTTATAAAAGTTTAGTTAGAAAATGCTTAAGAATTATGCTATTTAATATAGAATAAAGGAAAATACATCCAGCTATTAAGTCACAAGGCCTCATTTCTCTTAGTCTAAACCCTTTTCTTAGTTCTAAGAAATTAAAAGCTTTTGCCTCAAATGGCATCCTTATTTCACATCAAGATTTAGTGTTTTGGCAATAGGTGTACGTTGGATATTTTGGGATATGTGAATATATATATATATATAGGAAAAATGAAAACAAGATCTTAGAGAGTTGTTGGGATGAAAGATAAGAATTAACGGAAAGTCTTATGAACTAAATCAGTCCAAGGAAGCGACCTTAGAAGGGTTGGTTTGAAGTGCAATTATCCTCTCGAGGTCATTAGAGGAAGCTTCTGTAGAAAAGTAATATGATGGTTGGTGATAGAAGTACAATCAGAATACCCCCCACCCCTCCCTTCGCTCAGTCTATATTATTTGCTCTTAAGCTATCTCCTTTGTATTTGAAGTATTTCTTATGATCTTCAAATCACCTGTGTGTTCATTCCTACTCTTCCTTACTAAATTTCAATTTGAGGATGAATTGTCTTAAGGGGGAAAGACTGAAACATCTCGTAATTTTAATTTCAAAACTTTCAAATTTTAATTAAATCAAAAATCTAGATTTTCGACTGTATGGGTTACAAATACCATATAATTCTAATCCGAGTCCAAGTTTTCAGAGTTGAGCTGAAGCCCAAAACATATTATCGAAACTCCTAGTCGAGAACATTCTAAACTTCTTAAGGATTAATAATGGACGTTAAATATTAAATCAATTAAAATATATCAAACTGCTTGAAAACCATTGGAAAATAAATTAAACACAAAAATAAGACTAGGCCAAACTAATAGAAACCAACTAAAATCAATTGAACCACTTGAGAAACTCTAAAAACCAAATCGAACCAGCTAAAACCTAGATTCTTCTAAGAACCAAACCGGTTCCACCTTTAGCCAATAGGGTTAGGAGAGAGAAAATTTTTATCTCATCTCCTTCTCCCTTTCACGACAAGCGAGCACCTTTCCCCTCCCCTTTCATTCCCGTTCCCCAGCCGAAACTGCATGGAATCCTGCAAGTGAGGACTCTAAAATTATCTACTCGATGCAAGGAAGCACAATGGAACCTCAGTTCACACATCAGTCGCATGGATTGAGAGAAAATCACGTGCAAAAAAGTTCGGCACCATTGCAGTACCGTTTTCCAATGATTCACACCATTTCGGGAAAGCCTAGGGCGTGAGGTCAGTACCAAACAACTCCTCTCTTTCCCTCTTTCATTTGATGGTCTTCCCACCGACTGTTATAGCCGGAATCGGAAAACCCAAAATGGTCACCACCAAACCTTTCACACCCATCTTGATTTGATCACATATTAGTGATCCTCTCGTCGAAATGAATAAAATGATGTATTGTTTGTAAGTTTTGGTGAAGTTCGATGTTCTGATCACTATGCACAGTGGCCGGTGGCGACGGTCCGGTGACCAACTGGCACTATTCGGCAAGGAATCAAGAGGCAAAATCTCCAGCTTTTCCCGCGGAACACAATGATATAGGCCAAATCTTGACTAGTGAGCAATAAACTTCAAATTCTAAGCTAATTGCAATTTCATGGTTTATTCCTCTTTAGGATTTGAACTTGGCTTTTGACTATTGAAACTTAATAATATAGCTAGCAAGTAGATTTTAAATTTAACTTGGCAATATAAATTCAGGTTTGAATTAGTAGAGAATGTGAGTAAGTTTTCATTAAGCTAATTGTTATTCGAGGTTTAAGTCTTTGAAAAGAATTAGCAAATTATAAATTGTTAACTTATCAAAACTTAATCAAGCTTAGTTGATTTACAAGAAATTATAGGATTTTGGGATGCGAATATTTAATTTCCTTATTTAATAGATTTGGTTGATCAACATATAAATTGAATTGTATATTAATGATAATGGTATGGCAGAATGCTTCAAGAATAATAATTAGCCAATTTGAATATTTCAGGCATTAATTAGTCTCATAAGTTCCTTATGTTCATATAGATTTATTAAGTTAATTTAGCTAAACTCTAATTTAGTCTAGTTTAATTTAGCCAAATTAGAGGATACGGACTGCCATGTTAACTAGTTAAATTTTAATGACACAATTTACTAATATATGTGTAAATATACAAGTATACATATATATAATTAAATATGCATGATTTTGATGTAACTGTAATTAACAAATGATATAGGTGACATAGTTTGATGTTGAAATAATGGAGGATGGGCTTATTGAGTTATTTTGCCCGATGGATGGGCTGTGCACATTCAATGTTTGATATTGTTTGAAATAGGTAGACAACTCTATTTTAGGGGAGATGCTGCCGGATTTCGGCAGGACAAACTTAAATAATGAAATTAGCTGATTTTTATTTTCAATAATTAATATTTATAGAAGATTGTTTAGTTAAAGAATTATCATGAGGTTAGATTAGCATGTATAACATATATAGATTGCAATAGGAAACTTAAGATTACGAAACCAAGATAAAGGAATTATGTCGGTCTAGAATATCTGGATTAAATAATTGGAGAAAAATAGATACAATATTATAATTAGAATTTAGAAAAGACACTTAGAATTCATGAATAGTAAACTTATTTTGATTCTTTCTTTAGATATTCTTGCAGGTCTCGAGGAATCAAATTCCAAATGGCAGAGTATCGAGAAAGGAATATAGCTTCTAACTAAACTGTATAACAGTGAGTAGTGTTAGATAATTAGCATCATCCACCTGCATTTGCATCCATGCATACACGGCTAAATGCTAAACATGCATTACTTAGTAAATTGTTCTTTGGTGTTGCATTATTTGTTGCTATTGGAAGTGGTTTGATTAGTTGTGATATCCGTTATGTATGCTTTGCTTGTGTGGAATTGGAATGAAGTAGGTCACCGTTGGATTTGTGAGAGCGGTTTATGATACTGTCGACTATGTATGGGGAGATCAGCGCCTCCGTGTGCATCTGATGAAATATGATATAGAAAACAGAGTGGCCTCCTATTGATATGGGAAAGAAAAGAGAGTATAAAAAATGAGAACGCTAGTCAAGTAAGGTTGAGACCGGGCAATCATGTATGAGGACAGCTCCCTGGTGCATATGTGATGAGAGGGTGGGCCATATGTGTGGATGGCTCGTCGAGGGTTTTGGTGACGCCAGTGACCAATTTCCACGTGATGTGATTATGTGAAGGTGTTAATATTTGTGATTGCTATTGTTATGTCATTTGTATGATCAATTGCATGATCATATAACTAGTCGGATGACTAGATTGATTTATTTATGTATTTTTGTGATTGTGTGGGGTAAGAGGGTTAACTAATCTACTCACTGCGTTTAGGCGCTCATCCCGCCTTAATATTTTTTTTCAGGTTACAGGTCTTCCAATAACTCATTGTCCTTTGTCTCCAGACGCCTAGAAGATATCTTAATAAATAAATTGAAATTTTAAGTTCTTAGATTATTCCGCAATTACGATAATTTTGTATAATAAATTAAAAATTATTGATGTATGACTTATTAAAGTTTCTATCATATAATATATTGATTGGGGTCTAGAGAGCTTTAAAATTGATTTATTATTGAATATGATGAATCGGGTCAAACGAGCCCAAGACTTATAATATGTAAATGTTAATAATGTTGGACCTGAGGCCATTTCTATTGAACATGAAATTTGTTTGGTATACTTTTGACTTACTATAGGCTTTGGTGGCTTTAAGCCTATCCAGGTCTTGGTGTCGGTCCGGCTCAAGGTAACGGGCCATAACAGTTAATGGATTTATTTTTAAGTATTTTTTTTCTCATTGTTCTAAGTTGTAATTTTTTTTAAAAAAAAAAGTTAATTAATTAATAAACAAATCACATAAAAGAAACGTTTTATTATCTCGAAATAAATTATCAATTTTTCTTAAAACCATACCAAAAAAAGAAAATCACTTTCTTTTTTATCTCTCTTAAATAAAATATTATGTATATTCTATATGAAAATTTATTTTTTAAAAAATGTATCAAATCAAATCATACAAACATAAAGAAAAAATATTAAATATATATATATATATATATATACTTTTTTATCTCTCCTAAATAAAATATTTAAATTAGAATCAAAATAAAATAAAATATTTAAAAATAAAATATAAAAATTTTCAAAATGTCTCATTATCATATATATATTTATTAAAAAAAGATAAAACCTAAAATTTTAAAATTTTTAATTATCTATATCTATTTATTTAAAAAATAATTTATATAAATTATATCAAATCAACTAATAAAATTTTAATTTTCTAATTGGCTATGACTAAAATTATTTTAGAATATTTCAAATTTTATTAAGGACGCTATTAGAAATCACATTATCTTCCTTCCTTTATTTCCACATTTATATACGGTATAGATTGATAAAATGTTCAAGTCAATTATCATGGATAGGTGCGACTCATTGGTTCAAAAATAATTATTTTATATTTAAACTATGCTATATATATGTTTAGTGCTTTTATTTTGTTCTCAAGTTTGAACAACTATAATTTCACAATTTTTATATTTCTTTATATTATTTTTTATGCTTGGGTTTTTTTACAATTGATAATAAAAGAAAAAAAATGTTTGTTTATATATTTGCATTTGAACTCAAGCAAATAATAAAAATTAAAAATATTTCTCCTAAAGTATTAAAAATTTTCAATTTTATTTATAAAATAGAACTTTTCATTCTTTTCTCCCTTAAATTTTGAAAATGTAGGTTTAGTAAAATCATCTCTTTTATAATAAGTTTAATTTTATGGCTATAAGTGAATAATGTAGTGTTTATCATTTTAAATTTAATTGTCAATCCAACAAATGTTTTTACCAAATAATTTCACTTTCAATCGATACTTAACGAGCTAACAACTAACAATTATTAAAATAGTTAACAACTACTAGAACAGTTAATATTGCCAAATATACTCCTAGTATTATCGCAGTTCCTTATTTTGAGGTGGTGGATTATTATTTGAGATATATATGGGGCTGCAGAACAAAAACCATAATCTTCAGTCTTTGAAAGAGAAATGCCATTGATGGATGAGATATTTGTGTAGTGTAGATGTATAATATCATTAAAGGTCAATGTATAATATTAGAATATATCTATATTATACATTTTGCACTACATAAATATCTAACTTAAATCGATTTTTGTATTTTAGGCACCCTAAATTTATCAATCTATTTGTAATTACGCTTTAATTTGTTTTTAGGGTGCAATTGCATCTTAAAAATGAATTAAACACTCTGAACTTTGTCAATTTATTGCAATTTCACCTTGAAACTCTAATTAAAAAAAATATAAAAATGTACTTCATAACCAATCTAAACTTAGTTAAACGTAAAACATAACATTTAAATTAAAAGAAAAAATTAATTATTGTCTTTTTGTCCTTCAGCTTACTATTTTTTCCCATTGTAAGAAATTTAATGATGGCTACCGACAGTGACAAAGGAATCACCATTTATTTATTTATTTATTATATAGATACTTGGATTAAATTTTATTATTTATTGTTCAAATACATGGGTTGGTTACGGAGTCATTTTTTATATTATTTTAATCAAAATTTTAATGTTAATTTGCTTTTAGAGTGCAATCGCAATAAATCAACAAATTCAGAATGTTGTAATTCATTTTTAGAGTACAATTACATCTTATAAGCATATTAAAGTATAATTGCAACTAAGCCGATAAGTTCAGAGTACCCAATATATAAAAATCGATTTGGAGTAAAATTACAACTAGTCATAGTGAAATTCAAGATTAAGCTGTCAAAAACAATGAAATCAATGTTAGAAAAACTCGTCAAATGTCTATTAAAACGAATTGTTGTGCCTTTTAGAGTTATTTAGGATGAAAAAACCAAATGAAACCTCCAGAATATTCAAAATTGGTTTCTATTTTGCTCCGGCAATTTTATTTTTAAAATTTTTGAAAGATGGCTAAATTTTTAGTGAAACCATTACAATGCATACTTAATTACTTATCCTTTTGTTTATCTATGAGCTGTAATAAAATGTTTGTAAGTAATGTAATTAAAAGCGTTTCTAGTGTAAATACATTACTGCTCACCAAACGGAACCTTAATTCGGATAGATTCCATGTGTTTGTGAATAATACAAAGTGCTTCTATTCCTTAGCATACCAGGCTCACCCAATGATTTTCCAAGACAGGCAGACAAGCCCATAGATCTCTTTTTTTTTTTTTCTTTTTAGGTGAATAATGAGTTAATAAGCATAAGAAATTTATCGCACAGTTAAATTAGTTGAATTCGGTTGATATTTACTCCCTTTCAAGATTGTAGACGAGCAAAAGATAATTCTAGTCGACTGTAGGAATTTACATTCACAGACAAGATTCAAAAAGGGTGTAAGGGTGATCCGGAAGAAGGGACCACGACATGAGTAACAGGAATAGATTATTCCTGCAATATTGTGTGAATTTTGGGCTGTCAAATGCGAATTCGTTTGACATCACCCTCGGGAACACTTACATCACTCCCTCTACCGGAACCTGCCGTTTGTCCCTGCACCCATCAGAAAAGTAATTACATCAGAACTCATTACCATAATTCAATCTATCAATGATCTTATTACATTGTATTCATGGTCACATATTTAACAACCAAATCTGATGAACTGAATTATCACTTAGCATCTTTTTCTCATTGTTACTTGCTTATAACAAGTGATCATAACAATTCCATCACTATTTAGCATATGCATCAATAATTTGAATACGAACAGCACCGGGAATTGGAATACAGCAGAGGCCAGTGAGTTCTGACATTGTCATCCACGCCATAATAGGAATTGGAGCAAAGCAAGACAACAATGTGGTAAGAAAAAAAATATATTACTGCATTATAATACTCTCTCAGTCTCATTTTGTTTGCTTGTTATTTCTTTTTAAATGTCTCAAAATGTTCGCAAATTTTCTAAATTTATATAAGTAAACAATTATAATTATCATGATAACCTTTATGATCCTTCATTAAATGAAGTACTTTTATTAATATTTAGTTAAGGGTAAAAAAAAACAAAATAACTTTCATTGACTAAATTCTTAATATGTTTATTTTGTCAAACCATGCAAATAAAATGCTAAACGTTATTTTGTATAGTGTTAAATAACATGCATTTGAACTAGCTTTTACAGGTTAAGGTAGCGTTTTATAAAAAGTTAACTTAAGTAACGTTTAACTTTGAGCATTTATGAAAAGCTACTCAAATAGCTAATAGGTAACAGATAAACACGACGAAAACAGCAAACAGCTACCAAAACAACTAATTTTTCCGAACAGACCCATAATTTTTTGGCGCCTTCAAAACAAATTAAACACTTCAATTTATAAAATTATACCTCTTAAACACTTCAACTTGCACCATTAAAAAAAAAAAAAAAAAAAAAAAAAAAACACTTTAACTTGCAAAATCACTTTATTAAATACTTCAATGTTACCAAAATTTATAAGTTTAAGTGCACAATATGTCATCCACAAAGTTCGAGATGTCACAAGACTAAAGTTGCAAAGTTCAAAAGTGAATTTATGTATTCGGTTATATCAAAGCACGTTAGAATTGGCATCTCCACATGTAAGTTCATATTTAATCAATGAGGAAAATGAAAATCCTGAACATGAAGGTTAAATCTGTCCCATCTTTGGTACCAGTAAAAAGGTAAAAATAAGCTTACAGATTCATCAGGAACAACAGCATATCTCTCTGATGGAGAAACCCAGGTTTTCCCTGAAGGGTATCATATAGAAACAAAATCCAAAGGATCAGTATAAATTCTGTCACAATAACATGAAAGGAGAGGGATGAGGACAGTACAAATACCTGATGACATATCAACCATTGATGATTTTATCTGCTGTCCACCAGATCCATCAACACTTAATGCTTCTATTATCTTTGGTAAATTCCTTTAAAAGCGAAACAAATGAAATTGCCAATTTATTATACACAGATTAGAGCAATATTTTGGTCACCAGAATTTTATTCGAAAAGAAATATTTCAACTGAAAGATTATATGACATCAGTTGGCAACATATGGTTGAAGTTAACTGAGAGAACTGGGATTATGCTCATATTGGTAAGCCAAAAACACTCTACACAGACAAACATCCCCAAATTCTACATTGGTCCTGTCTGATATCCCTGTTAACAAAAACTTGGCAATTTGGCAAACATCATGCATCATCGAGTGCATTATAAGAATATCAAACATAAGCTGAAAAATTAATGCTCTCCAATTAAGTTGGATAACATTCAAATCACCTTATAGAAGCCATAAACACTTACAGAACTCTGAAAACATAAACATTTATAGAAGCCAAATCACCTTGTCCCACAACAAGCTAAAGGATACACTCTGAATTTTTGTTACACGTTCTTTTCATCCAGACTTAAATAGCAATCAAAAAGAAAAAAATAAAATAAAATAAAAGGAAAATGCACAACTTCAAAGACTTTTTGGCGTCTATCCTACCATCAAGTTCTTTCCATTCAGAAAAAACAAGTCTCCGAAGATTCTGGACAACCCACAAAAATAGTAAAAGGACGACCCCTAATCGCAAGCCACCTCATAATGTGGAAACAAGCTAGAATAAGTCTCACCAAACTTTGTAACATTAATACATAGGCTTTTTTTTTTCAGTTTCTACAAAAGGTTGTTAGGATTTACCTTCTGCACAACTATAGCCTTGACAAAAGCCCTTACCCTGAGTCGCAATTTTTGAGTTTTCAAATTTTATTGGATACGTGAAACTAATGATCTTAAGAGGAATATGATGCAAATGGAAAGGTTTACAAAGACAACTTTCCAGAGGAATCAGAAGACAAACTCCTATCTGCTTTATGAGAGAATTAAGCAGAACCCAACAAAACTAACAGGAAATATCAATTCTCAATCTCCCAATTATTCCACGAAAGAGTACAGATGCCATGGGCCAAAATTAGGATAGGGGCTTTATTAAACACAAAAAAATCAATAAAGATGATGAAAACGGTATTGGCCATGACAAAAATCTTCCAGAAATAAATACGAAAGTCATCACCAACTTCATATTTAAAGAAACAAGTGGAGAGTTGTAGCAAAAACCTAAGATACCAATTTCCACTAAGCTCTAGTGGGTAACATTTAGTCTTCAATTAGCATCCCGCTAGTCCATCGTAAGCATTCTTGCTCTTGATGTTGAAATCTTTGTGATTAAAGTAAATATTGTGTTTCCTAGTTTAGGTTTATTCTTAATTAGTGTAAAGATTATGTTTCCTAGTTTAGGTTTATTCCTAATTAGTGTAAAGATTGTGTTTTCCAATTTAAGTTTATTCCTATTTAGATTGTTTCCTATATTGAAACAATATTTTGCATATATATAGTGGAGTAGAGGTTGAAAAATATAACACAATTGAAAGAAATAAAACATATTCTTTCCTTTAATTTCTACATGGTATCAGAGCCATTGCTGTGAATTTTTCGGCAACAGTTTTAGTTTGTAAAGTGGTCTGAGACCAGCGCCTGCGGCTGTTTCCGGCAAGCTCCGTCGACGATTCTTGTTCCGGCGACCTCGACTCGGTGTGGTGACTCAGACCTACTAGTTCTTCAGCACCAGTTTTTGCCTTTTTAGGAATTTTTTCCTTTTCCACCACTGCTGCTGCCTTTTACCGCTGCTGCCTTTTTATCACTGCTGCCGTTTAAATTTTTTTTTTTTTTTTTTTTTAAGATATGGTTGACGGAAAGAAGGTAGATATGGTTTTTCACTCAAAGAGCCCCTCACTTCAGATTAGTCCGGTGAAGTTAGATGGAACAAACTACCTGGCTTGGTCTCGGTCTTGTTTATTATCCATTGAAGCTAAAGGTTTGTAGGGATACCTTGATGGTGGAGCAACTAAACCAGTTTCGACAGATCCCGGCTTTTAACAAGTGGAAATCCGAGAATTCTCTTATTACGTCTTAGTTAATAAATTCCATGCAGCCAACTATTTCCCCAGGATATTTGCTTCTTGATACAACTAAGAAGATATGGGATGCTGCTTCACAGACGTATTCACAAACTGGAAACTATGCTCAGAGGTATGAATTGCGACAGAAAGTTCATGAAACCAAGCAGGGAGATCTGACTATCACTCAGTATTTTGCTGTACTTAGTGGGTTATGGCAGGAACTGGATTATTATCAAGACTTTCAAGCAAGATGTACTAATGATGCAACTCAAGTTCAGAAGTTGATTGAAGTAGAACGTGTGTATGATTTTCTGGCTGGCCTAAATAACGAGTATGATTAGATTCGAGTCCAACGACAAGCATACTCATTTGTAAAGTAAAAGGAGACTAGGAGGAACGCTATGGTTCACAAATCTACCATTGACAAAGTAGGGTTGATTGCTTATTCTGCAAGAGAAAAGAGCAGTTTTTCAGATTGAGATCAATTATTTTGTGACTATTGCGGTAAGAACAAGCACACTAAGGAGTTCTGCTGGAAATTACATGGACGCCCAACTAAGGGGCGTGGAGGAAAGCGGGTCAGTTCTTCTAGACCACAGGCACACATATCTAATAGCGGAGCTTTATCTGAGGAACCATCTACTGCTGGAAGCTTTTCTGATAAGGAGATTCAGTCACTGAAACGATTGTTGTCACAGCTTGATTCGTCCTCAACCCAAACTGCAGCCTCTAATTTTGTTAATTCAGGTAATGCTTTCCCTACCTTTCTTGCAAAAATTGCAAAACCCTTTTGGGTTATAGATTCAGGAGCAAATAAACATACAACAGGCTCTAAAAAACATTTCCTCGCATATTCTAAGTATCAAGGCACAAACAAAATTCGCATTGCGGATGGCTCCTTAGTACCAATTGCTGGCACGGGTTCTATTGACTGTACTTCCAATATTAAACTCTCCCCTGTTCTTCATGTTCCTAGATTTCCTATTAATTTGTTATCTGTTAGCTTAATCACAAAAGCACTTAATTGCGAAGTAACTTTTTGCCCTACTCATTGTATATTTCAGGAACTAAACACGGGGAGAACAATTGGTAGTGGTAGCTTGCGTGATGGACTGTATCTGTTGGATGACGTTTGTCATTTTTCAAATTCGGGTACCAGTCAAGCTTTGTTAGGAACTTCTAGAAATCCTTCCCATGAAGTTATTCAATGGCATAGGAGATTAGGACATCCCTCTTTTTCTGTTTTAGGACGTTTATTTCCCACTTTGTTTGCTAAATGTGATTTTAATTCATTAGTATGTGATGCTTGTGAACTTGCCAAACACGCCAGGCATTCTTATTCTCCAATTAATAATAAGAATTTGATTCCTTTTGCTACTATTCATTCTGACGTTTGGGGTCCTACTAAAACTGTCTCTCTTTCTGGTTATAGATGGTTTGTGACCTTTATTGATTGTTGCACTAGATTGTCTTGGGTTTATTCGATGAAAACAAAAAATGAAGTTTTTTCGTGTTTTCAGAACTTCCATAAAATGATTTGTACTCAGTTTGATGCTAAGAACTGATAATGGTACTGAATACATGAATGCAATTTTTCGTACCTATTTAGATTCTAATGGTATTATACATCAGACTAGTTGTGTCAATACTAGTTATCAAAATGGAGTAGCGGAAAGGAAAAATAGACATTTACTGGAAGTAGCTAGGTCCCTTATGTTCACTATGAATCTTCCCAAACCATATTGGGGGGATGCTAATTTGACTGCTGCTTACCTTATCATTCGTATGCCTCTTCGTACTTTAAATTTTAAAACTCCATCAGAGGTTCTTCAAGGAAAAAACTCTTATATTGTACCTCCTAAAGTCTTTGGTTGTGTTTGCTTTGTTCATCATAATGGTCTAAGCAAATTAGATCCTACACACGGCAGACTAATACAGATACAACCATGGAGCATGAGACCTCTGATCAACCGTCCTCTCCAATTTCAGTCCCTGAAGATACAGAATAACAAGAACTTGGTGAGTCTTCTTTAATTCCTGTTGTTTCTGATCCTAATCTTGATTCCAGTCCTTCTGACAATGATCTTGATATTCCTATTGCTCTTAGAAAAGGAGTTAGAACATGCACTAAACATCCCATCTCCCATTTTATCTCCTATAATGCTCTGTCCACTTCCTATAGAGCCTTTGTTTTGTCTGTTTCTTCTGTTTCTATACCGCAAGATTGGCAAGATACATTACAGGACTCAAAATGGAAGGCTGCAATGGTTGAGGAGATGAGAGCTTTGGCAAAAAATGAGACGGGATATTGTAACTCCTCCACCAGGAAAGAAGCCAATTGGATGTAAATGGGTGTTCACAGTTAAACATAGGGCTGATGGTTCAATTGAGAGGTACAAGACTAGATTGGCAGCCAGAGGATTCAGTCAGACCTATGGAGTTGATTATCAGGAAACATTTGCCCCTGTAGCCAAGATGAACACAATAAGAATTTTGTTGTCTTGTGCAATCAATCTTGACTGGGAGTTACATCAATTTGATGTTAAAAATGTTTTTCTACACGGTGATTTGAAAGAAGAGGTGTATATGGAGATTCCTCTTGGATTTGATGATGACAAAACCAGAGGAAAAGTTTGCAAGCTGAGGAAGTCATTATATGGGCTGAAACAATCACCAAGAGCATGGTTTGAAAGGTTTAGTAAAGCTATGCTTTCTTTTGGGTATATTCAAAGCGATGCTGATCATACTTTGTTCATTAAACATCATGAAGGTAAGATCACATTGCTTATTGTTTATGTTGGTGATATGGCGATGACTGGAAATAATGAAGAAGAAATAACTCACTTGAGAAATTCGTTAGCTAGGGAGTTTGAGACTAAGGATTTGGGAAAGTTGAGATATTTCCTTGGGATAGAAGTTGCTAGGTCAAAAAGAGAGATTTTTATTTCTCAGAGAAAGTACATCCTTGATCTCCTTAAAGAAACTGGTATGTTGGGATGTAAACCTGCAGAATCACCTATTGACGCCAATCATAAGCTTCAAGCTAGAGTGGGAAGTTCAGTTGATATTGGCAGATATCAGAGATTGGTCGGGAGGTTGATTTACCTTGCCCATACTAGACCAGATATTGCCTATGCTGTAAGTTCAGTGAGTCAGTACATGCATGACCCTCGGGAGTCTCACTTAGAAGTAGTGCATCGGATTCTAAGATATTTAAAATCAGCTCCAGGTAGAAGACTTTTATTTTCTAAACATGGCCATTTAACAATAACAGGCTATACAGATGCGGATTGGGCTGGTTCCCTTGATGACAGGAGATCAACCTCAGGTTATTGTGTTTTTGTTGGAGGAAACCTGGTCACATGGAGAAGCAAAAAGCAGGCTGTTGTTGCAAGGTCTAGTGCAGAAGCTGAATATAGAGCTATGGCACAGGGAATCTGTGAACTTCTATGGTTGCGCAGATTAATGGAAGAGTTAAAGTTGGTTGAAACAACAAATATATCCTTATTTTGTGATAATAAAGCAACCATCAGAATCCAGTCCAGCATGATCGAACTAAGCACATAGAGATTGATCGTCACTTTGTAAAAGAGAAGATAGTTGAAGGTTTTATAAGTGTCTCCTATATAGCTTCAAAAGAGCAACTAGCTAATGTTCTCACAAAGGGTTTGCATAGCAAGTTGTTTCATCCTTTAGTTTGCAAGTTGGGCATGAGTAACATCTATGTACCAACTTGAGGGGGAGTGTTGAAATCTTTGTGATTAAAGTAAATATTGTGTTTCCTAGTTTAGGTTTATTCCTAATTAGTGTAAAGATTGTGTATCCTAGTTTAGGTTTATTCCTATTTAGATTGCTTCCTATATTGGAACAATTTTTTGTATCTATATATAGTGGAGTAGAAGTTGAAAAATATAACACAATTGAAAGAAATAAAACATATTCTTTCCTTTAATTTCTACACTTGATAACATACCAAAGGGAACATTTAGTCTTCACTTAGCATCCCGCTTGTCCATCGTAAGCATTCTTGCTCTTGATAACATACCAAAGGGAATCACTCCCTAAAGGAAAATGACACTACTCCTCACCAGCTGGGTAATGATTTTGGACACCAAACTTCCAATACCTAATCACACCAACATTTATAACCGTCCCCATCCCTCCCTAAAATTTTGATGGGTTAAAAAATAGAGTTCATTTTTTTCTTTCATTTTTTTTTTTAATTTTTGGATGGAAAAAGGGACGGAGAGAGTAGGCAGCTGTTGGGATCCAACCCCTTAAATTATTAGAAGAGTGCCAGACATGAGACACCTACATCTAATATTGGTAGTTCGACCCTTTCTGTACACTTTTCCCCCACCTTCCATGATAATTGTGGTACCCATCCATTCTTATAGATTTACTTCAAGGTGGAAATTGCAAAATTGTGCACCTTCTAAAGTTCTTATCCACACCACCACATCCATCATTCCTCTTAACTCTACTCCTTCCCCTACATCTTGCCAATTACAACTATTTATCAAAATATAATGCATACTTGTTATGTACATCCATTCCTCCCAATTTCAAGAGCTCAAGTTCTAATTCTCATTGAGATAATAACATTGGCTTCTCTCTCATCCTCCTATTTTATTTTCCATCCCAACGTTTCACCAACCAAAACTATTCGAACGGAGCGAAGCAAGTATGACATCAATTGCAAGCCAACTTTTAACAATAAGGATGAAGTGACTCATTTCAGAATTTGATATTATCCAATCAAACATAATTAGCAAACTTAAGAATGATGCATCATCATCTACTAAATAAGAAGTCTGGCAAGTTTCAAAACTCTACATTCACTCGTATTAAATTTTCAGAATTCCGACATTAACATTAAGTTGCAATAGTTAAAAACTATCAAAAATTATCTTCTATATGGAGTGCATTGGAAAATATTCATTTTTTTTTTTCAAGATATAGAACCATGAAACTATCCAGACTCATCAAAACTTAATATTTTTCTAATGCAAGAAAAAATTGGCATAAAAAACAGTAAACTACAATTGCTTTGTAAATTTGTTGGCAGCCAACGGTGGCCCCTGATGACCAAAGAAAACAGCCATTGATTAATAGACTTCTTGATATGTATTTGTGTAGCTCCCCTGTAGTATGCAGGAGCAAATTTGTAAATTTATCATTAATATGACTTGAGCGTATTTTGAACTATGAAACTGTCCAAACCTGCCAAAACTTTGTATTTTTCAAATTGAAGAAAAAAATGACATAACAAATGGCAAACCATAATTGTATTTTTTTTAAAAAATTGTTGGCTGCCAACGATGGCCCCTGATGACTAAGGATGACAGCCACTGATTAATGGACTAATTGACATGTACTTGTGTGGTTCCCATGTAGTCTGCAGGAGCAAATTTGTAATTTTGTCACTAAGACAGATGAGGGTACTTTGATACTTCAACTTAATTCTAGAGTGCAGGCTTTGGGATTGTTTTACTCAGGTCATTAAAACACTACTAATTTATTATTGCAAATTATTTCACAACTTAACGACTTTTCTGAGTTATTTTCTTTACCTCTTTATATGCTAGCCAACCAAACACACACAGTCACAGACAAGAAGAACAATAATAGCAAGACTTGGCCAAAGTAGAATTCATTCAGAACAGAAAATATGCAGATATTTCTAAAAGTATGTAGCTATATGCTATTACCGGTCGATAGATTCTCCAAGACCAAGCTGTCCACTTGTACCTCTTCCCCAAGAAAAGACATTTTGGCGTTCAGTAACAGCAAGTGTATGCCTCCAGCCACACGAGATCTTAATTACTTTCTGACAAGTTCCCCAAAGCATACACATAAAAATGAAATATCAGACACCAAAAACAAGCTTGCAAAACAAGAAAACAAAAAGAAGACAATCAATAGAATTGAAATATAAATGGCATGAGCTATCTTAGTTCTCAGCTACAGTAACAAGAATGTACCTGGTCATGGGGAAATTTAACTATTACAGGAGAACAATGGTCCACATTGTCACCAACTCCAATCTGTCCAAACTGTCCATGCAAGAAAGATAAACAACAAACATATATAAGTTTATCAAAGTAAATAAATTCACAGCGAAATAAGAAACGCAAACTAATTCAAACAAATAAACGAAAGAGACAAAATACAAATAGGAGATTGCTCTACATGTTTGCATGACCAATAGAGATATTAATTTCTCCCTTGTTCTTTCTATCTTTTACCTTTCTTAGTCCCTATATCAGTTGGTGCAAAAATGGCATCTTACATGGTTAAATGACTTTCTCTATGGCCAATGATTCACCAAGACCAACAAAAAAGATTACCTCAGGCAATAAAGAATCATGGCTTGAAATTGAACAATGATAAAAATTCTAAACCTTATTCCATCCCCAGCCATAAAGTTTCCCATCTGATGTCACTGCCATAGTGTGTCTCCATCCACCTGATACCTAGAAAAAAATAAAAATAAAAACAAGACAAGTTTAAATACATTGATTCTAAGAGAAAAAAAAAAAAAAATCCATTTTAAGAGAAATGATATTGACTATTCTCATCCTTTTCAACTAACAAGTGATTATTATTCTCAGCTTCCGATTTGCTAAACATAGTGGAAATTGAAACAACCACAATTATCTAACCAGATAAATCTGTCTAACCACCTTTCTTGCTCACCAGAATAGCAACAAATCAGCAGGAAGGCATAAAAAATGTATTATCAAAAAAGAAAATTGACTTTCACAATAACCCTTGACACTATGGAAAAGACTGTTCCTTTTAGGAAAGTCACGAGTTTGAATTATGCCTTAGAAAACAGTCTCTTCACAAACCGAAAAAAAGAAAAAAAAGCAAAGGTGAAGGTTGCTTATGATTACCCTCACTACAACCTTGCAGCAGAGAGGCTTATGAACCAGGGATGCCCCTTTACTCTCACTTGAGAAGGAAGCCGCTCGATCACAGTGAAAATGTAAATAAAATTAGAAAAAGAGAAAGATCAGGAGTCCAAACAACTATCTTGATGACAATCAACAGTGAAGTTATAGCATAACAACTACTACAGCCTCTAGAGACATTTCCAAACTTTTGGTAAATCCCATTGGTATTAATGCAAGTATTCAAAAATCATAAATTACATATTTCACTGATCACGACATAAATTCCACAATCTACAGATTTTTGGGTTAAATCAATGAAAATTTACCGCACCACATCAACTTTTAGAACCTCTCACTAGACCCTGGGAGCAAGAAGGAAATGTTTCTCAAATTCTGAGGAAGTTATGTATATACTTCCTTAATTAATACTTAATTTTCTAAATCAACAATTAAAGTGGCCAAAAAAAATAACCTTAAACGACAATTGCAATGGGACGAAGGGAGTATGAGTTTATGTAATATTGCATTGTTTTATCCAACCATTAGACCAAAAAAGTTGATAATGCTGATGGTGCAGTCATGAAAGACAGAAAACCTGAATATAAAAGGTACCTCATATGTCAAATTTTGACAGGAATTTATTCAATCTTACATCTGAATCGAAATTAGACCAACATGATTCAGCAAAAAATAACATAGGACCAAATCATTTTTCAGCATTTGGATGTGGCATAGGGTTTATGTAATAATGCATTGTTTTAACCCAACCACTAGACCAAACAAATTGATATGGATGAAGTAGCAGTCATGAAACAAAAAAAAACCAACTACAAAAGGAAGGTACCTCGTATGTGTCTCAATTTGACAGGGGAATTTATTCAATTTATCTAAGGGTGACCTAGTGCACGAAGAACCCGCATGTACAGGCTCTAGGGAAGATTGATAACTTGATATATGCAGCCTTCTCACTATTATTTTGTAGAGAGGCTGTTTCTTGAGCTTAAAATCATGACCTCTAGGTCAGGAGTCACTTAACATCATACCAAGCCACCCTATTGGCTTATACAATCTTACATCTGAATCTAAATTAGACCAATGTGATTCAACAAAAAATGACATACGGCCAAATCATTTTTCAGTTCAATGCAAGTAATTGTGTTAAATACCAGCTGTGTTTTAGCATATTGACCCAATCAATCACCATGATGGACTATGACCAATGAATACCATAATTTTTCTAAACAAATTCACAATTGCACTGACCATGATAGTTATAATTTGACCGCAAAACACTGACAAGCCTACACCATTGACTAAAACTGCCACTGTGATTTAAAACCTTGCCGGAAAGAATAAATAATGAAGTACAATAAAAAACAAAAACTGAGAAAGCAGACAAGAAAACTACACATAAAATCTAGAAATTCAAGTAATCAAGAAAATTCAACTATTACCATAGCAATTCCAGGAGAAAGAGGTTACCTGAGATATAAAACTATCCCGCAATGCTTCCAATTGATGTGGAATGAGGTGATCTGCAAAGTCACCATGTCCCAATTGACCATATTTACTCCATCCATAAGTGTATAATCCACCAGAAGAGGAAACAGATATTGTATGCCTCCATCCACAAGCAACCATAACCATCTTCTCTCCCTACAACTTCCAACACTGATATTAGCAAGATGCCAAAAGCAAGGCAAACAAGTTGAAATCATAGATAGGTATTTTTATTGGAATATATGAACAAGTAAGTGATGATTCATGCAAATAAAACCTACAAGGTGCACCAAATTCTTGGTAAAGTAGACACCATTAGCTACCCTCAGATAGTTTAAAAGTGATTCACAAATGGGCCATGGCCCTAAGAGTGAATTTAGAATAGGCCAAGCCTACGACTTGGTCATTTCAGTTCATGGTGCTCCCATGATGTCAGTCCGTCTTGCACATAATGTCAATTGTTTGCTTTAGTGCTTTGTTTAATTAGTTTCTAGCTTTTTTTCCTTCACTTAGTTGTAGGAGGGTATTCCTCAAAATTTGCTAAAGTTTCCACTTATGTAGGAGGTGGTTATCCCTCACTCCGCCTTTATTCATATGCAGCAAATTAATGAAATTTGCCTACTGAAGCAAAGGTTTCTAGGAAATGGTAAACTACTAATACAAATTTCAGACAGGTGGTTCAAGCAAAGGTTCGTGGCAAGCTATTAGAAAAGCTTTTATAAGTTTCACATCTCTGTTCATATCAATACAAAGAACAAAATGATTCTACCATATTTATGCCCTCGAGCTTTATTCATACTCCCCAGCAGATAAATAGCCTGACTAGTTAGATAATTGAAAAAATTGTGGTCAACCATCACTCACTATATCTGACAATAATAACAACAACTAAGTATTAATCCAAACTAGTTGGGGACTCACTATATCTGACATTTAAAAAAAAAAAAAAAAAAAAAAAGAGGCTTCAGAACGGATTCCTATGACCACGACTATATGGGGAAGCTCCTCCAGACATCCTACCAGATTTTGTTGACACCATAGTTAAATGCTACTCTCCTTAAAGCTAGTTTCAAAGATCTAACTTTGTTCGAATCAATAAAATTTTGAAAGTTAATGAAAGAATTTAAAGGAAAATGAGTGGGAAATACATTAAAAAATTTTTGATAAAATGTAGATTAAAAAAATTGATAGTTTTAACAGCAGTTCTTAATCTTGGATAATAGTGATGACAATAGAAATCTGATTGAGAGATAAATAATACCAGTTTGCAAACATACATGGGTCAGAGAAACTTTCTCAGGCACCAAGCGATCCATTCTGTCACCCAGGCCCAAATTCCCATATCGACCCCAACCCCATCCATAGAGCTCACCGTCTTCTGTGACAGCTGCAGTGTGTTCAGCACCAGCAGCGACCATTTTAATTGGGATTCCCTGCAAGATCAATATGGAGCACAAATTGTAGCAACACACCATCTCCAATTGATAAATAGATGTCTTATGAGACAGACATTTACAATAATTTTCAGATTAGTGCTATTCTTGTGATCATGTTTACAGCTGCTACTCAGCATGGTGCCCTTCAGCTTATGAAATTTAGTAATTTAATCATAGAAACTTACAAGAATTTCAAGATTTTAACAGATAACTTTTGGGCCTAAAGCACCACACCAACCCATTCACACACTAAAAATGATTGATAGGCTCCCTCTCCTAGATACAAATTTTCCTGTATCTTCAAGTGATTAAAAAATCGATTAGGCTCCCACTCCCTGGGATTTTACTTTTCTTTGTCCAAGATATAAATCCAATTTCTTTTCCCACACTTTTGACAATTATGGGATATAGCCAAATCTCATTCTATGGAAAGAACAACAACAACATTAATAATAATAATGATTATTATTTTATAACCTTCCCCATACATAGTATAAACAGAAGTCCGATTAGAAATTCAACACAACTAAATCTTAATCCAAGACTAGACTGACTAGTTCTGCTTAAAAAGAAGGTAGTTTATTCTTGGCTCAACAGGCAATGCTAAATCTGTAAACATTTAGAAAATAAAGCAAATAAGAGAATATGAACAACATAATCTCTGAAGGAACTGACTAAAGTAAAAGTACCTGCAAAGCTCCAATCCTCTGAGGCACAAGAGAGTCTTCTGTGGTACCAAGACCAAGCTGACCATTCTGATTCCGCCCCCAACTTCAGGGAAACAAGAAAAAACTCAATGCAAAGAATGTTTTCCCACAAGATATAACTGAATTGCAGAAGATGGATGCCAATGGCATAGCTTCATCTAAAGATTTAGTAGACTTGCATTCTACGCAATAAACAAGATATACTTGATTTGCAATTATTGGAAGAAACAAAACTGACATGGTAGGAGAAAAACGAAGATCTAGAAGAAGGCATTAGCAGCTTTGAGGAGCATTGTGCGTAAACAAAATCTTTAGAAATTGTTAGTTTAAAATGAAGGTGTTTTTGGTGGCAGAGAAAGATGCCAAATTCCTTGCAATTATTCTTTTTCTATATGTTACGGAGTCATTAGATGGACAGAGAGGTCAAAATTTTGAAATTTGTGGGACAAGGTGGTAATTTTGGCTTTTATACGGACTTATATCTTTTGGAGCTTTTAGGGAGGATTCTGAATGTTGTCTAGCTTAATCGAAGGACATTACTTTTTACAGCTTGCTCTTTATGTTCTTTTTTGTAATTCTTTGCCGAGTTAGGAAGATGCCTTCTTCTCTAGGCCTAGCTACTCTCTCTTTTGCAATAAAATCTCACCTTTTATAAATATAGCCCTTATTCGAAAATGATCAATACTATTCCCATTACCCATCAGCTTTAGTATAAAGGCTAGCAAAAGTATACAGAATTATGGAGGAATGGATGGAAAGCCATGGCAAGAATTAATGTCACCAATGAAAGTCCATGGAAATTCCAAATCTCAAGTATCTTCTTCACATTTTTCCTACGGTCATTGCACATATATTTGCAAAAACGAGAGACCTAAAAAAGGCTTTGTCTAATGTCTCTTGTGTTGAAAGCACACTTGTACTTTGAGTCTAATGCTTTTTTATTTCACATGTGAGGTGACTTAGGAAATATAAGACCATCTTTTTGGTGTTTGTTAGAAATGTCCTTATTCTCTAGAGATGTATTTTGACTTAAAATGGAGGGGCTATTGATCACCAAAAAATGCTAAAAATTTTCAAGAGTAATGCCTTCAATGGAATCCAATACAGCATTTGGATTGAGAGGAAAGCTTACATGTTAAGGAATCTCCCTTAATCTTTTATGGGATGAGAAAGTTTTCATGACTTCTTTGGACTTTTTGTAAGGATTAATGGAACAACACCATTGTGTACCCAATAAGATTGGAGAGCTTTACATTTTTGAGTTCTCTTTTTTGTCCTTGTTGGTTCTAACATAGTATTAGAGGCTCATTCACCCGCCAAGTAGTAGTTTTTCTTTATCTTCTTCAATAAAATTTACTTCCTTGTTTAAAAGAAAATGTCAATACAACATAATTAAGTTTTATTTTAGTTTTTCATAGCGCAAGAACAAACCTGAGTCAGAGATCCTACAGGGGAAGGAAATAATTGAATAGTATGAGGTATAAGAGGAATTTTGAAGAAATGTTTCTTGATTTCAAAACATCTTCAGTTCCAGCAACTACTCTTAGTAATGTTGTACTGAGTAACATAACCTTAACACGCACTTAAAAGAAGTGATTTACATGTTGAGAACAGCCTCGCAACAGAAACTTGAGGAAATTAAAGTCAGCATCAATCTAATATCTAGGGCTATGAGAAAAAAAGCAAGAGAAAGATGTAGAGTACTAACCTTTGCACCTGGCCTTCTACCGTCACTGCTAAACAATGGCTATCCCCACAAGCGATTTGCTTTATCTTTAAACCATGCAACGCTTTAATTGGTTGAGGAGTGAACAAATCACTACAATTTCCATGACCCAATCTCCCAAAATCTCCCCTACACAAAATGCATGTGAGATGCAAGTCCAGGAAAGCTGGATGAAAATGTAGAACTTGACAGAAGAATAAATTATACACCTATTTGACAGAAAGATACTAATTTTTTTAAAAACTATCATAAGATGCAATAAAATTATGCGATGTGCTTGGCTGCTACCAATAAG
>NC_143153.1:19346958-19449010 GCF_041381405.1 Jatropha curcas
AATTAAATTTCATACTATATAAACTAGTTAATTCATTTACTAACAAAAATTCAATTTACCTTCTCATATATCTTAAGTCAACGCACTAATTTTTAACAAAGAATTAGATTAGCTGCTGCCATATAAAAATCAGTCTTATTTCTCGATGAAAACTGAAATAACTAAACATACTTATCAATTTCAATTGTGCTTAAGGTTGACAGTTTAATCAAAGATTTTTCTCAAATTTGCATATAAACGGTACCTTAGATTAAAGCTAACTACTATCACAATCGTATTTGAAACAACCTGAAATGTTATTTTCCAAAACTGATCAAATTAAATTTAATTTCAAATGCCATGTAAATTTTATTTCGCAAATTAAATTATTATGCAATATTCAAATTGGTTTCATTTATGCAAATCAAATAAAACCCAAATAATCCAAACCCAAAACTAAGTAAACCCAAATCAAGTTCTTGGAGAAGTTGTTGAGGACTTTGTTGACTAATAATACTAATAAATAAATAATATTAGATTCTAGAACTACCTAGAAACCCACGCCATTTTTTTCATCCCCACCCATTTCTCTCTTTCTCTTTTCTCTTTCTTTTCTTTTCTTCTCTTCTCCACTACGTCTCCTTTCTCGATCGATTTTTCAGCCACCGTTCGACAGGAACTAGGTGGCAATCGAACCCACAGGCGCTGGTAATCATGTTACCTCCTCTTGGATGAGTGGAGTCCCTATTGATCACAAAGGGGTTTTTTGATTGATTAAATGCTTTATCTCAACTTGAATTCAAGTTAACACTAATTATCTTAAGATTTGAGTTGAGTTTTAAAAAAAAGAAGAATCTCCCTTAATTTTTAACAAAATCCTTCTCTAAAGCCCACTCTAAATGCCTATTTATATCCATTTGAGGGTGAAATGGCCCATCTAAAGTTGACGTGGCAAACCGTTTTGAACGCAACCGCGTCGTACGTAGACAAGATCCTCCATGTTATTATGCCTTATGAGAAAACGACAGATTGACTTGACTCTTGTGGCATTTAGATTCAAGCGCTTTATAATTAAAATTTCACTTCACATCTCTCGCACACAAAAAACTAAACAGACCCAAGTCCAACTTGGGCACTCATTAAAAAAGAAAAGTAGAGCGGACTTTGGTGGGTCCTTAAATTCACCACTTCCTAGAGTGGGCCTTTGTCGGTTTGATTTATAAGCTATATTACATTAAATTTTTTATATATAAAAGAAAAAGTTAAACCCATTCTTTAATTTTGACTTACTTTTATATCATTAAATCAGTTTAGTTTTTCAAAATTTTTTAAATACCCATATAAAAATTGAAAAATTTTTGACTTTTCGATTAAAAATAGAAGTCAAATTAAATTCAATTTCTAATCATAGATAAAATTAAAGCTTAAAACACGTCCAATATTTTGTCTAGAAAAGAAAGAGCTTAACGCATTGATTTGGCAACGTAATTTTGCTGAATTTTATAGGAGACTCGTTGTAACTGTATATTTTATATTTTAATAATAATTATACTATTAGCTAAAATAAAATGTAAGTGCAAGATAATGATTAATTGATTTTGGATAATTATTACTGAATTATAAAAGTGCGTAATTATTATTGAATCTGTAAAATTCAAAAACACTCCAATGTAGTTTCATTTTTTTTTTTTTATATATATAAATATAAAAATTCTTCAAACAAACAAAAAGATCAATAATAAAGGTTATTGATGACATTTCAACACCTCAACCCACACTCTTTAACTTATCCGATCTCTCAACTCAAGCAGCCATCATTTCAGACAAGAGAGAGAGAGAGAGAGAAAAAGCATTACAAAAAGTCCATTCCATGGATACAGAAGCTTCGCCGTAAGTTGCTCATAAAACTTTCTAACCTACCCGGAGAATTTTGACTGTCGAAAAAAAGATACATATGAATATAAATTGAATTGTTGTTATCTATGGGCAGGTTTGAAAGCAGCGAGATGCTAGCGAGTTTCTTGGCGTCCACACCATTGTTATCAGAGTCATGGAGGCTCTGTGATCTCGCCAATACGACATCGCCTCATAGTTTTGTGACAAAACAGATCGGAACTGTTGGATATGTTGCGTTTTCAGGCATCCAGGAGCCGACCTCCTGTACCAATTTGGAACCGCTTCATAGCGACATCACCAATGACCTTTTCTGTCCGTTACAAAATCGAAACGAAGATGAAGAAGAAGAAGAAAGGGAGGAGACGGTGATGGTTCATGGTAGCCTTTTACAGATCTTTCTCTCTATACATTCCAATCAGAATTTTCGAAACCAGGTCAGTTTTCTTAATTGCCTTGTGCCGTACGCTCTACCTACTTATAGTCTCTTTTGTTTGGTTTATATATATATATTAAATTAGTAATTATTTAATGCAGACAATGTTTTAGCCGGATGTGTACTTTCTATCATTTGTTTTAGAATTACACTGCATTTTTTTTTCTATAATTAGAAACAAAATTTTTTATAAGAAAAATAATTTTTTTCCCTTTTTATTTTTCTTTATATTTCTCATAAAAAATGAAAATAAAATTACTTTATTAATTTTTTTAGCTTTTTTTTTTTTTCGCATTTTTATCAACATTCAAACATAGCATTACTACTCCGCGTGTTATCAAGTTATATATGTGAATTACTGCATATAAAAATCTATTCATAAATCTCATGGCACTTTTCACTTTTATTTTGATTTGTTGAACGCTTAATTCATAAAATTACACACATTAAACACTTCGACTTGACATGTTAAATTCTTCGACTTATAAAATTATAAATATAAAATTATAAATATGAAAAAATATACAAATTTTCTTATTAAAGACATATAATTAATCTCTCTCGAGATTTAGTTCAACAAATTTTTTATAAAATATATAAAAGTCGGTTTATGTATTTAGGTATACGCAATGTGATAAAAAAGTTAAGCGGATGTTTATGTCCTTGTGGTTAATATATAAGTTTGATTAGATTAAAGTTGTGCTCGATAATAATTTTTTAAGTATTTTTTAGCGTTTTATAGTATTCAGTAATATAGCGTTTGAACTAATTTTTAAAAGTTAAAATAATATTTTATAAAAAATTAATCCATTTAATTTTTAACTTTTATCGTTTCATGATAAATTATTCAAACCTATTTATAACGGTGATACCTTAAATTGAAAGGTCCTAAATTTTATCCATCACTGTTTTATAATCAATTGATAGGATAAATTTGAGTTTATAATAGTCACAATCTTGTAAAATATTACGATAACGTATACAACGTATATCACAATATTGTAAAAAGAAAAAAAAAAGAAAAAGCTTGGCACCTTTTCCAAAAAACACAAAATATTAATTCATGGGAAGACGCGTTAGATTTTGACACGTGGACATATGGAGGGTTTGAACTTAATTCTCCATTTTATTAATGCTCCATTATTAAAATCACATTCCAACGACTAAATTGCTCTGGGACTACAATAATATATATATATATATATATATATATATATATATATATATATTCTTTGCTTCTGCATTTTATTCACTTAATTTCAAAATTCCTGGTTGATTCATAAAATAGAATAGAAATATATTTGATTTTAATATAAATTTAAATGTAAAGTAATTATTTCATGAAATAATTTTTTTTCCCCGCTTTACTGGAGAATCAAATGAAACCTAAACTAAAATAACTTTTTAACCCTTTTTTTTGGTAACATAACTTTTTAACCCTTTATAAAAGTAGTTTGCAATATTCACTTTTCAATAAAAAAATTAAAAGTGTAGTCTATGTAAAAGGATTAGAGACTAAAATATTTTATAAATATTACCTTAATAAAAATAATATGAATTTGAAGTGCTTTTGTGCTTTGAATTGTAGGTAGCGGTCAACAATCCACACTTGACTCACATTACAAAAAAAAAAAAAAAAAAAAAGAAAAAGAAAATAAATAAAGCAAACACGCATATGCCTGGTGGCTCGAAGATTTTAGAACTGAATCAAATCAGGGTTAATTTTCTAGCTTAATTACAAAAATAAATTATAAACTTTAATTTTAACCAAATATATATATATATATATATATATATATATATATATATATATATATATATAGTTCTACTGTCTTATTTGAAACAATTCAGTAGGATTTTCCTGTTTCGGTTTGGAAATTTCATCTAAATCAAATCTAAGGTGGTGATTTATAAAAATTCAAATCAAATCATGAAAATTATTTAATCGAATTAAACCTATGAATGCGGCTTGATTTTTTGGTTCAGTTTGGAGATTTGGCCGCGATTTGCAAGGAAAAAAATAAAATTGTAAATATGAAAATTAAGTTTAAAATATACTATGACCATATTTAGCAACAACTTTTTAAGTAATTTTTGGTATTTTGATCGGTCAAAATGTTAAACGCTACTTTTTATAGTGTTCGATAATATAACGTTTAAACTAGCTGTTAGAGGTTAAGGTTTTATAAAAAGTTTTTAGTTTTTAGCTTTTCATGAAAGCTAATCAAACAGCTAATTGTTACACATTACTTAAATAGCTAACAGTTACTAAAACAGCTAATTTTGTCGAGCAGACCTTACATTTAAATATCAAAATAAACAACAAAAAAAATAATAAAAGATATAAAAATTAAATATAAAAAAACTACAATAACGAGAAAATAAACATAAAAAGTATTACATTGTTGAAATTTCAAATAATTAGTATAAAAAATCTTCAAACTCTAATTATCCTCCTTTATATCCTTCATAATACTTAACCTTGATCCCTAACTAAAAATAAATAAATAAATAAATAAATAAACTTTCCTATTAATTTTACATCAAATAAAAAATTACTATTAAAATAAATTACTCATATTTAATTATTTTGTCCATTTTTTTTCAAATTCGCTACATCATTCAAGATTTCTTACAACTCAATTGTGTTAAAACTATTACTCAAACAATTTTTTATACAAACAAAATGCAAATAAATTAAGACTTTAATGTTTATGTTTAAATAGAATTAATATAATTAATTACTTCAACATATATAATATAATGAGAAAAGTAATATTGTGAATACTATTTATTTAGTTATTTATTACATTTTCAATTTGGTTTGATTCAAGTTTATGGTTTTAACTTTCAAATCATAACCAAACTAATATCGGCAGTTTTTAAAGTTTTAAAACCAAACCAACCCACTAACTTTCAAAACCACAAATTTTGATTTGATTTTAGATCTGTTTGGGGCGGTTTATGAACACCCACTACTTTTATTTGTAAAAAAAATTTATTGATAATTTTTTAAATAAAATTTTGAATTTAATGCTTTTGTTTATGAAGTGTAGAATTTATTTGTAATATCAAGACAAAAACAAATTTATAGTAGTATTGTTTATTTCGGATGGAATAAATTGTTTTTTTTTCGAGTATTGCAAAAAGGAATTCGAATTTGAATCTATTGTCAAGTCATAATGCACTTACTATTAGGTTATGTCTTGGTGTACCAGATTGATTAAATTCTTCTAAGTTATGATAAAATTTGATTTAAATATATGATTACTTTTATAGGATGAAAAAATAAATTTTGAAATAAATCTATTTATTAAATAGTAATTATTTTTTTTGAAACTTTTTATTAAATAATTATTATTATGGTACAAAATGACTTCCGGAACGAAAGTTGGACAATTAGGATTCACGTGGTGGTCAAATTTATCGACCCCTTCTCATGTATTCTCTTACTTTGAAGTCAATGTTTCAATTTTCTCTTTATGGTTGTGTATTTGACCTACAATAGGAGCTTTATGTAAATTAACAGAAGATAAAAAATGAATTAGTATTCAGGTGCTTAGATATATATTCAAATATCTATTAATATTTTTAAATTTTGGTTATTTAACGGTTTTGTTTATTTTTTATTAATTATTAATGAAATGTTGCTATTATTCCTAATTTTTAAAATTTTAATTATATAGCCCCTTAATTTTGTACCTGATATACTATTTGATTTTTGTGATTAAAAATTAATAAATGATTAAATAGTATAACGAACATAAAGTCCAGAGACTACATAATTAAATTCTGAAAATAAAAGTTCTAACCAAGTGTATTCCGAGAAATTAAATAGTAATGTATGAGAACTATTTGGACGTGGATGCAGATGCTGAAAATAATGGAGTCGAGCAAGTCAATAGTGATGACAGGGCACTCCATAGGAGGAACAACCGCTTCTCTTTGTGCTCTTTGGCTCCTAAGTTACTGTCATTCAACCTTTTCCAGCGTTAAAGTATTATGCATCACATTTGGGTCGCCATTACTAGGCAACGAGTCCCTTTCTCGTGCCATTATGCGGCAGAGATGGGGCGGCAACTTTTGCCATGTTGTTTCAAAACTAGACTTGGTTCCTCGTCTACTGTTTGCACCTCTAGATAAATTAACTCAACTACACGACTTGCTACAATTCTGGCGCTCATCAATGGCTTTCCCACGTTTGGGATCTCCTGCTACCAATTTAGATGATCAAACCGAAGGCGTTTTCCAGTTAGTGTTATATTCGTTGCAAGCTGTTGATGCTACGAAGATGAGTTGCGGGTTTTGGCCATTTGGGAACTATTTGTTCTGCTCTCAGGATGGCGGTATTTGTATAGAGAATGCAAAATCTGTTATAAAGATGATGGGTTTATTGTTGGCGAGCGGTTCCCCAAGCCATAGCATTCAGGATCACCTCGAGTATGGAGACTACATTAGTAAAGTATCTCTGCAGTTTTTGAAAGAGAGAAATTTGCTGCCTCCTGAGGAGCTTCCTGAATCAAGCTATGAAGCAGGCGTTGCACTAGCGTTGCAGTCCTCAGGAATTCCAAGTCAGGTAATTATTTTATTTTGATTCCTCGAGAAAAATAATTCAGATTTCTAATTTTGATTCATGAACCAAAAATCTACAGGAAGCTGATGCCAGAGATTGCCTGAAGTTGGCGAGGCGAATGGGGCGTACGCCAAATCTCAACTGTGCTAATCTAGCCATTAAATTATCTAAAATAACTCCTTACAGAGCAGAAATAGAGTGGTACAAATCATCTTGTGAACAGTCAGAGAATCAAATGGGATACTATGACTCCTTCAAGCAAAGAGGAGCCTCAAAAAGGGATTCTAAAGTAAATATGAACAGGCACAAGCTAGCTCGGTTTTGGGATAACGTAATTAACATGCTGGAAAAAAATGAGCTCCCTCTTGATTTTCAGGGTCGTGCCAAGTGGGTCAATGCAGCCCATTCCTACAAGCTCCTTGTCGAGCCATTGGATATTGCAGAATATTATCGAACAGGAATGCACCGTGAGAATGGCCATTATATTAGTCATGGAAGAGGAAGGAGGTACCGGATTTTTGATAGGTGGTGGAGAGACAGACCAGATAAAGAGGAAGAGAAGAATAAAAGGAGCAGGTTTGCGAGTTTGACTCAAGACACTTGCTTTTGGGCAAGAGTGGAGGAAGCTAGAGAATCTCTAGACAGAGTTAGAAGTGAGAGAGATCCTATGAATTTGCGTTGTCTGTGGGCAAAGTTAGATGAATTTGAAAGGTATGCGAGCCGATTAGTCCAGCGAAAGGAGGTCTCTAAGGATGTAGTAGCAAAAAATTCAAGCTATAGTCTATGGTTGAAAGATTATAAGGAATTGAAATCACAGATTGCCCAGTGGCATGCCCAGTTTCCTAGTTTTCTGGATGCAGAAGTTGTTCCTTAGCATCTTTTTTCTTCGTAATAATGCTCAATCAGGCTTCATAATGAATATCACTGTGACATGGTGAGTTTTCTTTTCTTTTTTTTTTTTTCATTTTTTTTATCGTGGATTTATTTGGGATTGGGTCAACCGATGCTAAAAGGTTAGGTTAGTACTAACCAATTAGCTAGCTAGTTTGTCACTCTTATATGCCCCTTGTAGATATAATATTTATGCTCGACAAACGAAATCATTCAAGAATAAGAAACATTTGGACAAAAAAAAAAAGGTACTACAACTGAATCAAAGTTATATCTCATGTATTTGAAATTGTGACCAAAGTTAAACCTTTTCATTTGGAATCTGAATATTTCTAACAGGTCCTTTGAACCATTTCCTTGCATCCAACACCCACCAAAGCATGATCAAACTCAAACCAACACCCAAAGCTACCGGTGCATAGTTGAAAGTATCCCAAGAAATAGGGTAGTAAGTAGGCAAAAGAAAGACTGAACAGGTATAACAAATCCATAGAAAGGCAGTGAAGCAGATTGGCCTTCTTGCTCTGCCCAAATAAAACGGCCCAGCTTTAAAGTTCTTCTCAGCCATTACCATTCTCGCAAAAATTGGAACGGCATAGCCACCAACCCATCCAATAGTGCATATGGAAGTAATGGCAGTGAAAACTACATTCACTTTTAGTATTGGTAATCCAAGCAGAATGCAGATGGCTGCACAGAGCCACACTGCGTTTGAGGGAACTTTGTGCTTGGGATGCACTTGTCTCCATATTGATGAAAAAGGAATTCCTTCATCTCTTGACAGAGCATACACCTGAAAGCAACTCATATCAGATATTCAAGAAAATGACTGCAACAGATTTATGTTGACAATTCCAAGATGGCATAAGATTTCAGAAAAGAGAGAATTTCTGTTGCTAAACAAGTCCTCTTGAATGTCCAAATCAAGTAAATTAACCTCCCTATGAGATAGACTACAACTTACCACTCTGGCTGCACTGGTAGTGATTGAAAGCCCACCGAAGAAGAATGAACCCCATATGATAAAGAGTAAAACGATTGCTCCAGCAGCATTATGATACCTCCCATGAAAGGCATCGTATAGTATTTGAGCTGGTACAAACGCTCCTGCAGTTTCATTGTTGGTATCGTATAGGTAGTTAAAATCCTGAAGAAGGGTTGCAAGTGAAAATTAGATTTAGTAAAATCACCAACAATAAAGCACGGAGGAATCATTAAATTCTTGTATTGTGATGGTATAAAAGTGGAATCAGAAGATGGTTATTGAAAGTACCTGAATGCTGAAAGTAAGGGCCAAAATATATGCCCATCCAAATACTGAAATGATGCCAATGCTAGAAAGAATTGCAATAGGACCATTTTTATCAGCACCTTTGGTTTCTTCTGTCAGATGAGCTGCTGCATCATATCCATATAGTGAATACTGACTGACAAGAAAAGATAGAATGACTGCGTAAGGTTTGCTTGATATTCCAGTTGATTCGGGCACCATTTCAAAATGTGTAAACACATATGCAGCAGATTTTGTAGTTAATGCCACGAGCGGAAGCATTATAACAATAACCAAACCTCCAATAACCTGCCATTAGTAGGAAAAGTACAATTAAGAAAAAAGACACAAGAAAGGAAAAGTACAGTTAACAATAAAGGAATACAGAAAAACAACAAAACATCATCACCCAACAGAACGCCGGAACAAAATCACCCCAGACCAAAAATCAGAATTGCCTATTATTGAGAAAAAGAGCAAAAATCTAATAGGAGAACCAAAGGTGAAGCTATTATTACTACAAGTATTGAGACTTTTGATGATCATTGTGTTATGCTGTGACCATTGCCTGATTGTCGCTATCCCTACCACTTTTGAGACATTTTGCATCATTTTCAAGGTGAAACTAACTGAAAGACTATTAAGTTGAACGAACAACCCCAACATGGAGGGACTATTTAATTGGTTTTAAACAAAGATCCTGACTTGAGAATTTCACTAAACTAAGGGCACTAAATAGCAATTCACCCATTTCATAATTGTGTCAAGGAAGTGTAACTGCAACCAAATTAGTAGCTTTACCTTTTCATTCCATGAACGTCCTTTTTCTTTAGCAAAAAGCTATAATTTTTATTTGGAACACAGGATTTGAATTGTATGATCATATCTTCAAAGTTCCATTTTTCATACATAAATCACTTTTAAGACTCTCTAGAGAGTTGCTGTTCGCTTCAAAACATAATGGGTCAACTACAAATTGTATGACTGGCAAAGTTGGATTAAACGGTGGCTACATATAAATTGGCAATCATCAAAGTCCATACAGAGAATAAATGATATGAAAGAAAGCATTTAAAGTTATACCTGCCACCACATAGAGATTACATCAAGGAAAGCAATTACTTGTAATGCAAATGTGTTGAGAAATGCCCATATAACAGTGAGGCCCATGTACATGCATAAGAAGAGCCATTTAGGAGCAAAATATCCACCATCTTTATTTGTCCCTGTGCATAATAAAATGATACTCTGCAGTGTTTGTGAACCTGCATATGCCTTCAAAAAACACAAGTCATTTATCTGAATTTCCATTTCCCAATAAAATTAACGACGATGGGAAAGAAATGAACCTGTGTACCAATGCCAGCAATGAGTCCTATAGTCTCAAGCCAGGCACAACACCATGATGCAAATGGACCCCATTTGGGGCCTGCTAAATGTGCTGCCCAGAAGTACAGAGAGCCCGTGGTCTGTTCAGTTGCAGCCAAGACAAAGTGAGGGATATAGAAGGGAATATTAAAAGTTCCAAAATGTGAATCATGAATAAATAAATAAAGAGCATACTGGGAAAGAGGAACAGATCTCTGCCATTGCAATGCCAACAAACCAAGTGAAGAATGAAACGACAAGCCAACCCCAAACAAGACTTGCAGGACCCGCATACAAAAGGCTTGAACCATACAGAGGAGTAATCCCAGTAAAAAGGGTCATCGTCGAAAATGATATAGCCAAAGTCTTGAACAAAGTCTAAAGAAGGCAACAAAAGTACAACTTAAATTCAGAACATGGAAATTGAGATAATTTTATAGAATCTGATTTAAACAAGAAAAGAATACCATTTCTCTTCTGAGTTCTTGCTTGTAACCCAGCTCATTGAGCCGCTTCTCTCCAGAATCCATTGCTTGGATTGGATTTGGTACCAGTGTATACGTTCAAAAACAAAAGGTACTCACACATACAAGTATGTGTATATATATAAAGGTTTAAGGGACTGGATTTCCATTGACGAAAACTAAAGGAAAGAAAGGTTGACTAGATGCCTCTTTATTTGTAGGTTTGTTCTACGAACGAGCAGAGAGCGGACAAGTCAGACACTGCATAATTGAATTCATATTTCACGCAAATAAGAAAACGGCTCCAAGTGAATTTCTCAGCATATGATGTTTGACTTTAAACGGTTGGACTTGTCTTCATTCAGTTAACAAATCATCTTTTCTTTGTCCAGTTCTACCAAAAAAAAAAAATCAATTGCCCAATCTGAAAAGTCAACTAAACACTATTTCTCTTGCGTGAGAATAATAAAAAAATAAAAAAGAAAAAATCTCTTACGGAATCTCCTCTTTCATATATATAAAATATAAATGAGCTACAAAGTAGGAATATACCATATTCACTCCTACTTCTCATAATTACAAATATGGAAATTACTTGTAAATATATAATTAAAATTACAAAGGTCCAAAAAAATAAAATAAAAAAGGCCCAATAATGAAAATACAATCTTTTGCTTAAAATCGAAGGAGCACCTAACCATCAAACACTTCCACCACACCTTTTCAGCTCTGTAAGAACTCTAATGTAGCCGCAGTTAGCCCTGAAATCAGTCAAGTTCACATGTGGAAACATAAGTACATTTTTCATTTTTCATGTTTTCCCTGTTGCAATAGTTTATATGTCAATATCTTCAAATCCTAAGCAGATAATTCCATGTTTTCAAAATCATATTGTGGATAAGAATGTTCAATTATGCGACAAAACTTTGAGCAGATGGATTGGTTCCAAATTAGGTGTTAGATTGAATCTTGCTAATTTATTTAGTTGACAGGGAGATAAAGAAAAATCCACTTTTCTGTATGAATTTTGCACTTCTCTAGGACTACTGAATGTTTTCATATTGTCACCATCAATGTACAGGTTCATATCATATTATTAATGATTACAAACCTTACCTCGAAAAGAATGATTAGAGATGACCAATTCTCTGCCATCCATACAACCTCTGTAAGCCATTATACATTATCGTTTGCAACCTAAATATAAAAGAAAAAATTATGAAACATGATGCTCAAAATTAAATTTTCCTAAACATGACTGATATAAATCATCATAATTCAATTCACTTATTTGTAACCTTGTGGATTTCAAAAAGCTTTATGCTCATGATGATATCCTCGAGCAACACCACACAAATATTACACTTTTAAATGCACAAACAGCTTTGCACGTGCAACATATAATGCAGACTTGAATATGCAAATAAATGACAGATGCTGGAATATGCATTAAAAAAACACACAGCTAACAAGTCCTTCAACACCTCCTTGCAAGACTAGGTTTTGTCTATTGAACCTTTATTTTCTAATACAACACATGAAACTTGAAGTGTCCAAGGGCTGAAAAGTGATTCTTCCTAATATATATATACTTGTATAAAATAAAACAATAGCTTATATGATAATGTACGTGTGGAAAAAAGTCCATTTGGATAGAAAATCATTTGAAATGAAAGAATATTTGAATTTAATATCAGGTTCAATTTCCTTTCATCATCTTTTGCTTGGTAGGCAAATTCAAACAATTAGTTTCAAGTGTACAAATGCATGTTTTTCAAAGGTTGAAAGAGTGGGAGCAAATAATATTTAGTTAAGTTAAAACATAAATGTCTTATAAATTATTAGAATTTGGTTAATTTTTTTTATAAATTCAGCAGGTCAATTGACCCCACTGCATTGCAAGCGGCTTTGCCACTGACAGTATACCTTTTTGTTCTTTCATATCCATTACAGTCATGAACTTAGGACAATTCACAAAGGGCGGGGGAAATGATAAATGAAATAAGAGAAGGTGTTAAATTCCATGAAGATTGCAATGCTCTTTAACCAGCAAGCTTATGTTATTTTCACGTTGATAAAAATCTAATACAGGGTAAGTACAGAGGTTACCTTAGGATTATGAAGCAGAAGTGTGCATTACTAGGCAATTGTCTTGAAAGTAAGCAGTATAAAGTCAAGTCATATATGCTACATCAAATGAATGAAGCACTTCTTCTAACATCTTCCTTGTATCAGTGTCAAGAGGACTCTCTGGCTTATCTGACTGCACAATGTTTAGGAGGTAAATCTTCTTAGAGGCCACAAATGCTGCTGAGAAGATTCTCTTCATCCCTCCCCTTGTGCTGTCAACTTTATACTCGAATTCATACACTTGTACACCTCCATGACCTGATCTCTCAGCCACTGCAATTACCTCTGCCTCCTTCGTACTTTCCTGTACAAGAAGAAAGCAATGCTCTTCTAGTATCAATAGTAGAAAGCACTAAAAAATATTTTACCATGATTGCACAGAATATAACAGGCATGACTCAAATGTTTCCCTCTCAGAAGATAGATCAACGGTATGATTAGAAATTTAGCTTATGGAATTTCTCAAAAGTAGCAGTGAAGATGCAGAAAACAGCAACATAAGGGATCATAAGAATTTTGGTTTCAATGTTTCCCTCTTACAATAGCATTACTAATTAAAGAAATAAACAAAACAATTAAATGGCACATTACAAAAGGAAATACGTACTTAGGAAGCTAGATTGTTTGCCTTCTCTATCCAGGTCTGCAGTATATGCTCCCCACCCCAGCCCATCCCCTGCCTAACATTTGATACCAACAGTAATGTTCAATATGCTGCTGTCTTGCTGTGATATCAAGATCAGATGGGTGTACACCCAACCAAACTACCATTAGGAATAGTCTGGTATGTATTGTATAGGTCAATGGTCTTCACCTCAATGCCAAACAAACTAATACTGGTTCTAGGTCCAAAAGCTAAGTTGTAAGTGAAAAAAATTCCTAGAATCAAATTCCAAGGTCTCCTATAAAAAAGAAATTGTTTTTGTTCTACTTGTTAGGTGTGATGGGGTTTAGAGAAGGGCAACGTTACCCAATTGTGTGTAATCAAAGACCCAACAGGCCTCCAAATGGATCAAAATGGAGAAAAAAAGTAAAGAAGGAAATTAAGGTGAAGGGGCATGCCACTAGATGCTTGTCTCTTTTAAATGTCCCATTCCAAAACATGGCACAAGTTATTTTCAAATGGTTTGCCTCACAGCTTCTAGCATAATGAATCACACGTCCAAGGAGAGAACGCAGGTTAAATTTCAGGATTGACAGTACAGTTGACTTTGAATTAAAAAGCACAGATGTAACATTGCTATTACCGGCCAACTTTATGTTAAATCCAGTTTGAAGTTAACTGAAAAACAAGCGGAAAATGGACTTGTTATTTACTCACTCCGTTCCAAAAATATAGTCTATTTTTCCTTTTTGGTTTGTCCCAAAATATAATTCACTTTCCTTTTTTCCTTTTTTGGATTATAGTTAATCTTTAAATTGTCTATTATTATACGCTTATTAAATTTTATCTTATTTTCAATGTCTCTCGTTAATTCTTACCAGTATAATAATTGCTCATGTGTATGGGAATAATAAAAAAGTTATATGAAATAAAATTATCCTTGAACCATAATAATTGTTACTTCTTAGCCCTAGTGAAAATAGAAAATAGAAAGTGGACTGTCATTTTTGGGACGGAGGGAGTATGAAATATTTGTGAAGTAACATTCTATCAAACGCTCAATACCTTAGTTCCTATACTTCGAAACCTACTAATTGAAACTTGATAATAAAGTCCTTTCTTCACGCCAGTCCCATATACGAACCAAATCTACCCCATACTTTTATGCAAACTCTTTGATTTACTAAACACTCATTCAAATTGAATAGTCCAGCAAATTCATCGTAGAGGTAGAAAATTTGTAGGCAGAGATAGGCACTAAAAATGCATGAAGGTCGGAGTTAAACAAAATGCAAAAGTTCCTTTAAGCAATCCGAACTCCTCATTCAACGAGACATTTAAACAAACACTTACTTTGCGCTTTTCAGCTTGGATAAGCTTGTCAGCCACAAACTGAGGGCTCCCGAATTCACCGAGGCTGGTGAGACGAACCGGATTCACCACAACCCCTATATTGTTACTTGCCTTATTCACCTCCTCAAACAGTACGGTTGCTCCCGCTTTATCCACCTATTTTAAACGAAAATCTAGATAACCCAATTCTTTGAAAACGATAAAAAGAAAAATTGAAGTAACCATGTCTGTTTGGAGGCACCTTAACATAAGAAGAGGGTCTGAGAAGAGTGAACCCTTCCTTGGCATCCGTGTATCTCTCAAGCTTCTCCAACTGTAGAGCCAAAACGGTATTAGAAATGTCTGGTAAAGACTCATTGATGATTAGAGCAAGGATTGCGAGGTAAAGCTTTCTCTTAGTTGAACACAATGATAATGGCAGCGGGTCGTGATTTCTTATTAAGAGAGAATCTTTGGGCAGTGAATTTGAGAAGAAAGGTTTAGGGAACGCAGACTTGGAGCCGCCGTTCTGTTGGTAGGGAGATTTGCTCCAAAGGGCGAAGCAACTCCTCGAAGCCATTGGTTAGAAATGAAGTGAATTGTCTCTTAGATAAGACGCTTTTTCGCCACCGAGTAGATAAATTAAATTAAGGGCCGGTTTGAATGAACGGGTGGGGACAGGACTGGACAGCTTCGGCATTTCAGCTTCCAAATAGTTGGTTGTTCTTTTATGTCTTCGGAGATTAGCAGTGTTTCAGTTGTGGAATTCTTCTTTCGGCGCTATATATATATATATATATATATATATATATATATATATATATATATATATATATATATATATATTATGACGTGCATCCGTTTACTGTACTCATTATAATCTTATTTTGTATGCTTTTATTTTTTTATTTATATAATATTAAAATATAATTTTACTTATATTAAAATAAGTACAATTGGTTAATTTGTATTAGATTTTATCATACAAACTTTTTGTAATGTTACTTTTTCTATATTTAATTAGACTAATTTTTTTATGGCGTGCGATTCACGTTAACTATACTCGTTTTATGTATATTTTTTACACTCATTTAGCTTTTTATTTATATAATTAAAGTATAAATTCTTAACTGCAATAAATATAATGGTCCTTATATATATAGTAAAATATTTTTTTTAAATTATATATCTTGCATTATAATATCTCATTGAAAAAAAAATTGAAATATTTGTTTCTTCCTTTAAATACATTCATATAGTTTTTATTATATATTAGTTGCTTTTGTTTTTTGCTTAAATACCAAATTAATTTATAAAAATTCATCATACAGCTTTTATTTTACGTTTTATAAGTAACTTACATGTTTTGTTAATAATTTCCACTATAATCTCTTTTAGTAAATAAATATACTTTAAAAATAGAATAAAAAATAATCTAATAAATCAAATTAAATATTTATAAATAATAGTAATCTTTATTTTTATTTTTTTAGCCAATCAAAATCATGAAATTATTTAAAAATTTTTTTAATAAAATTATATTCCTTAATAGAAAGAATAGAAATTTGAATTAAATAAAATATCAATATAATTAATCAAATTTGAGATGTCTAAAAATAATAAATTTTCATCTTATTTTTTGTCCAACCAAATTAGAGTAAAATTTGTAATTAAAGAAATTTAACCATATCCTTTTTAAAACAAAATTTTATTTATCTAGATATATTTATTTAAAATAAATCTAAAAAAATAAAATTTTTAAATGCCTCATATTTACACATATTCATTTAAATTGCCTTCTTTTGGCCATTTAGGTATATTCTATCATGGCTCAATCTCGACGTTCAAAACCCCAAAGGGTGAAAGACTTAAGAGAGGTGTCGGAGGCAAAACGAGCTAAAAGAGCTCTTTCTAATAGTGACTATAAGGCCCAAGCCCAAATGCCTAAGAGGGAAGCTCCTCCAATTCCAACTCTGACGAAGGAAGAAAGATTAAAAGACATCAACTCTTGCTTGAAATAAAGCAAGCGCAAACTTGAAGCAATGACTTTCTTCCAAGGTGTGAAGGCGTGATTTACTCTCATGCGCATTATCACCAACCACCTTATGGAAATTGAACATTTCACTTTAGAGGATGCGAAGCCATATCAAACCTCTTAGGCTTTGAGGTTTAAGTATTGTAAATATTTAGTTATGGCCTCAAAAAAACTGTAAATTTAATGTTGAAAAATATTTTTCTTCTCTTTGATTCATCAATAGGGACACATATATATACACATACAAGGTACTATAAACCTATTAGGAATCTAACTCTAATAGAGTTCTATTTACAACTAATCCTTAACACTCCCCCTCAAGTTGGAGCATAGCTATTAATCATGCCCAACTTGTTACAAAGATAGTTAACCCGAGGTCCATTTAGAGCTTTTGTAAAGATATCTCCTAACTGTTCACTTGTTTTAACGTGTGCTGTAGAAATAACACCCTATTGTATCTTTTCACGAATGAAATGACAATCAATCTCGATATGTTTTGCTCGTTCATGGAATACTGGATTTGATGCAATGTGAAGAGCGGCTTGATTATCATACCATAACTTTGCAAGCAAGGATGACTTGAAGCCAATTTCCTCTAATAACTGATGAATCCAAATTAATTCATAAGCAGATTGTGCCATAGGTCGATATTTTGATTCAGCACTCGATCGTGAGACTATATTTGGTTTCTTGCTTCTCCACGATATCAGGTTTCCACCTACAAAGACACAAGATCCTGAAGTTGATCTTATATCAACCTTCGAACCTGCCCAATCCGCATCTGTAAAACACTCAATGTTCAAATGCCCATGATTACTGTGAAGGAGGCCACGACCTGGATTACCTTTCAAGTACCACAAAATCTATCCTAAAGCTTTCTAATGGATAACAGTAGGAGAAGACATAAAGTGGCTTAAGACGCTCACAGAGGAAGCAATATATGGACGTGTTACTGTAAGATAATTCAGTTTGCGCACTAACCTCCTATACATCTCAGGATCATCCAATAGCTCACCACCAATTGAAAGTTGCAAATTAAGAGGCATTGGAGCACTACATGGCTTGGCACCCAACTTTCCAGTCTCCTTCAGTAAGTTAAGGACATACTTCCTTTGAGATAAGAAGATGCCTCTATTAAACCTAGACACTTCAAGACCCAAAAAATACTTTAAGAATCCTAAGTCTTTTGTCTGGAACTGGGTCTAGAGAAATGGCTTAAGTGATGTAATGTCGACTGAATCACTCTCTGTAATAACAATGTCATCAACATAAACTACAAGTAGAATCAAACCAGTCTTAGTACTTCTGAAAAATACAGAATGATCAGAAGTACTCTTCTACATGTCAAATTGATGTACCACATTGCAAAATCTAATAAACCAAGCTCGAGGACTCTGTTTTAGGCATAAAGAGATTTTCAAAGTTTACACACTTTATCCAACTCCCCCTAAGCAACAAAGCCTGGTGATTGCTCTATGTATACTTCTTCCTGAAGATCCCTATGCAGGAAGGCATTCTTAACATCTAGCTAATGTAAAGGCCAGTCAAAAGTAGCTGCTAAAGGAATAAATAAATGAATAGAAGACAATTTAGCGACAGGAGAAAAACTATCAGAATAATCAAGTCCATAAATCTGAGAATAGCCCTTAGCAACTAATCAAGCCTTGAGACGAGCAACAGACCCATCAAGATTCACTTTAACGGTGAAAGCCCATTTACAACCAATATCCTTCTTACCTGCTGAGAGAGGCACAAGATCCCAATTACTATTAGTATCTAAGGCAGCCATTTCTTCTTTCATTATTGCACACCAACCAGGATGGGACAAAGCTTGGACAACAATTTTGGGGATAGAGACAGAGTCTAGGTTACTTGCAAAACAACAAGATGAAGAAGAAAGATGATCATAACTTACAAAAGAAGAAATAGGATAGGTACACTTGCATTTACCTTTTCGAAGAGCAATGGGAAGATCAAGGTCTGACTGGGGAGTGGATGGGACAAGCTCAGGTTGAGTGGAGTGAACTGGATCTAATGTTGAAGCGGTAGGTGGAGGAAGTGAGTTAAGAGTTCCTGGTCTCTTAGAATAAACCGGTTCAAAACGAGGGCGAGCAGATGCTAGTGCAGGAGTGGGAATAGGAGCAGTAGACGCCGGAGCAGGAGCAGGTGCAAGTTTAGGAATGGGAGCAGGAGCAGGAGAGTTATGAAATTGCTAGATAGCATAGACTAAAAGGTCATCATCCTCCCCCTCACTCTTATACATAGCCTTGGCCACGGTTCCGAAACCGGCGGTTCCGTTTCCAGAAAAACTGGAATCGGAACCGAACCGAAAAGGTCCGGTTCCAGTTCCGATTCCGATCCGGTTACAAAACCGACGGTTCCGATCGGTTTTCCGGCGAATCGCGTAATTTTAAATTTTAAATTTTGAAGGCCAGTTTAAAAAAAAATTATTTGAACATAAAAAATTAAAAAATACACCTAAAAAATTTTAAAATTTGAAGACCGGTTTAAAAAAAAATTATTTGAACATAAAAAATTAAAAAATATACCTAAAAAATTTTAAATTTTGAAGACCGGTTTAAAAAAAAAATTATTTGAACATAAAAAATTAAAAAATACTTCAATTAAATTTATTTTTTTAAAGACTTGAATTGTTGAGTGTTGAACATAATTATTTTTTTTTTTAAAAAAATTCAACTGAATTTTTTTTTTTAAAGTTTGAACATAATTTTAAAAAAAAAATGGGCTTGAACTTTTTTTTTTTTTTTTGTTTGAAAAAAAAATTAAGTTGCCTACGTATCCTCTTGGGGTTTAGAGGAATCAAAGCCCACGTAGTTCTTACTTACCTTATACCAATTTCACCCATTTTACCTTAATCGCTATTTGCACCACCGGTTGATGTTCCCGTTGAGGACCCATCGTATAAATCAAATAAATCTTCATTTTCTTTTGGATTTTTTTGGGCTCTTAGTTCGGCCTTGGTCCAATCATCCATGCATGGTTGTGCTTCTAATGAATCGGGTGTCATACGAGATCGTGTTTCATCAAGTATGTTTCCTCCTTGACTAAAAGCTTGTTCAACCGCAACAGTGGAGACCGGAGCTGCTAAAATTTGTTTTACAAGTAAAGAAAGAATTGGAAAAGTATTTGCGTGACGACTCCACCAATCTAAAATTGGAAAATCAGTATCTGCATAATCATCACCAAACTCAAAAGAAGTTGTCAAATAATTATCAAATTCAGAAATAGAACTGGATTCCCTTGTTCTTTTTCGTCTTTGTAGTAAAACTTGTTGAGCAACACCAACACCACTTACCCTTTGTGTTGGAAATTGTTGAATATTAGATTGAGAAGAAGTAGAAGTAGAAGAACTAGAAACTTGAACAAATTCATTATATAATTGCATAATATTTTGTTTAACTTCATGCATTACTACATTTATATTAACATTATCTTCTACATCAAGATTTAATACGTCATAATAAATAGTCAAATAATCACATAAAACATCCATTCTACATCTAGGATCAAATACAATAGCAACAAGATAAAGAGGTAGTATATTTTTAAAATAAGATAACCATTTTTTTTCATTGAAAAAATACAATCTTTTAATAAATCATCATTTTGAAATTCTTGGAGTGCAGTAACAATATTAATACACATAGGTAAAAATAAATTAGATGTGGGATAATAAACCCCACTAAATTTATAGGTAGCATCATTAAAAATTTTTAAAATATCTAAAATTTTTGCACAAATCTCCCAATTTTGTGGATATAAATTAATATCCTCAATATTATTAGTAACAAAAAAGCATAATAATTCTTTATAAGAAAAAGACTCGTTTAGTAATTCATATGTTGAATTCCAATGAGTTGGGACATCCCTTGGAAAACGTTTTGGTCTTTTATTATTTTCTTTACAAAATTTAACCCAACTTTTCATCACTTGGGGATGTGTCCATAAATATGAAATAGCTTTTTTAATTGGAGAAATAAAAGATTAAAGAATTTTTAAACTATCTTGTACACATAAATTTAAAACATGGCATGCACATCTTATATGAAAAAATTTACCACCAATATTTGGTTCACAAATTTTTTTAAGTTCAATAATTGATCTAGTATTTGCAGAAGCATTATCAAATGAAATTGAAAAATTTTTTTTTGTCAACTTATATTCATCTAAAATTGAAATAATTACCCTATAAATATTATTTGCAGTATGTTTATCATCAAAAACACGAAAACCAATAATTCTTTTTTGAATTTTCCAATCATCATCAATCCAATGACATGTAATACCCATATAAGAATGCATTTGCCAATGATCACTCCAAACATCACAACAAATTGAAACATGAATTTTCAATTGAGAAAATAAAAGCTCTAACTCTTTTTTTCCTTGATTATATAAAGAAATAATAGTTCGTTTTACAGTATTTCTTGGTACTCTTTTAGCAGAAGGATTTAAAGTTTTTTGACAATAATTATTAAAACCTACTTTTTCACCAAAACTAAAAGATAAATGTTCCATAGAAATCATTTTTGCTAATTCTTCTTTTTGTATTTTTTCAGAATATTTAAATAAAGAAAGGTTAGAAGCGTACCCGGAAATTTGTGTTTGAGACCGATCAACTCCTATTTTTGTTGGATGTTTTGTCTCCAAATGCTTCCAAAATGATCCATAGCCGTCCGCTTGTTCAAATTTATAAGATTTTCCACAATAATTGCAAATTACATCGTACATTTTCTCACATTTGAATTTTTTTGTGAAATGAATGGAGAATATGTCGGAACTTTGTCTTGCTCTTGTAACAATTTTTGCTCGTTGCTCTTTATCTTCTTGAAATTGCTCATTAAATTCAGATTCTTGAGTTGGAATATCCAAATTTTCATTTGGATAACCCTCAAAATTAAATTGGTCGGGAATCATATCATAGATGTCGTTTGTAGGGATAGATGATTCTCCAATCTTTCCCTTGCCCTTACTCGAATTTGAGTTTCCTCCACTTGCCATTATATGATAATAAAATATAATTTGGAAAATTGAATAAAAAAAATTAGAGAGAATAATTACTTAATAAGAGAGATTGTAGAGTAGAGAAGAATAAATGAATAATATAGAGTAGAGTGTAGTATATTGTAGAGAGAGTAAGTAGAAAGTGTAGTATATTGTAGAGAGAGTAAGTAGTGAGAGTTGAGATTTTTTTGTAATGAATTTGTAAATAAAATGAGGTATTTATAATAAATCTAAAAATTCATTTTTCCAAAAATACCCTTGAAACTAGCCGTTTATGGCTGTTGGGAGGGGTAATTAAGACATTTCACAACAAATTTTTAAAAAAAAAAACCAGATCTGACAGTTACAACGGCTAGAATCACCGGAGAACCGGCGGTTCCAATCCGATTCCGACCGGTTCTCTGGAACCGCCGGTTCTGGTTCCTTATTTGCTGGAACCGGAACCGAATCGGATTTTTTCGGTTCCGGTTCCGGTTCGTCCCGGTTCCGATTACGGTTCCGGGCCGGTTCGAACCGACGGTTCCGGTTCCCAGAACCGTAATATGGCCATGCTTACTTATACATAGAAGAAGGGAAAAATGGAGTATTCTCAAGAAATGTGACATCTGCAGAAATAAGATAACGGTCAAGATCAAGAGAGAAACAACGATACCCTTTTTTATGCCGAGAATACCCAAGAAAAACACAATGAAGGGACTTTGGATCTAATTTGGAAACCTATGAATGGACATCACGAACAAAACAAGTACAACCAAAAATACGAGGTTCAATGGGGAAGGAAACAAGACATTATAAGGAATTGCACCATTAAGCACAGAAGAAGGCATGCGATTAATCAAAAAACATGCAGTAGAGATAGCATTAGCCCAAAAATGTTTAGGGAACTTCATTTGGAATAGAAGTGCCCTAGCAACCTCAAGAAGAGGTCGATTTTTTGTTTCTGCAATCCCATTTTGAGAAGGAGTATCAACACAAGATGTTTGATGGAGAATACCATTCTGTGACATATAAGATTAGAAGGAACTAGATAGATATTCTTTAGCATTATCACTAAGCAATATGCGAACAGAGGTTTTAAATTGAGTTTTAATTTTAGCACAAAAGGAACAGAAAATAGAGAATATCTCAGAATGAGTTTTCATTAAAAATAACCAAGTAACACGAGAATAATCATCCACAAAAATTACAAAATACTGAAAGCCAGTTTTAGAAATAACAGGACATGGACCCCAAACATCAAAATGAACTAACTCAAAAGGGGATGAAACTCGTTTATTGACTCGAGGAACTAAAGGTAAACAATGATGTTTGGCAAATTGACAAGATTCACATTCTAAAATTGACAAAGACTGAAACTGTGGACACAACTTCTTTAAAGTAGACAATGAAGGATGACCCAAATGACAATGAACCTCAAGAGGAGATAGAGCACCAGCACAAGCCAGAGATAACTAAATGGGTTCATCCAGAAGATAAAGGCCACCAGACTCACATCCTCTACCAATAATTCGCTTCGTCAAAAGATCCTGAAACACACAATATGTAGGATAAAATTTGACACAACAATTCAGTATACGAGTAATTTTGCTAACATGCAGTAAATTAAATGAAAAACAAGGCAAACAAAAAACAGAAGACAATGGAAGAGATGGGATGGGATTAGCGGTGCCAATAAACTTGACAGGAGAGGTGGACCTATCAGCTAGAGTAACATGATGATTAAATTATTCAAGTTCTTTTAATGAGGATAAGAGACTGGGGTTACCTGTCATGTGATCAGTGCAACTAGAATCAATAACCCACTCTAATGAGGTAGACATAAGACATGAAAGAGGAGTACCTAAATTGGCAATAGCAGCAATTGAGGAATCAGTAGACTCAGAAGAACGGTATCTAGAGAGTTCAGCATACTCACAATAGAAATTATTACATTGTTGTCAGAAGAAGTTATTGCATAATCTTGAGTTGCCATATTTACCCTTGGTGGCTTATTATCAATTTCTTGCAATATCGTTTAGTGTGACCAGGTTCATGGCAATAATGGCAGATAAGAATGCTTGCCTCCCGAGTGATTGGTCCATTACTACGGTTATTTCCTCCTCTTCTGTTTCATGGTTGCCTAGCTACATGATTACGACTCACAAGGGAACTACTATCAGAAGGGGAAGGAGTATGAGAACCTTCAGTATGTAGCAATCTAGCGAATGTCTTCTGAAGAGACGTAACATCACTGCCTGAAAGAACTTGTGATTTGGCAGTTTCAAAAACTGGAGCAAGACCTGCATGAAAACTCATCACAGCCATTTGTTTCCCAGTTGCGTCTATTGAACCTTAACATCGGGACTAAAAGGTAATAAAGCATTAAGTTCCTCGTAAATTTTGTTAAATTCCATGAAGTAAGCTGTAAGGAGCTTATCTTGTTGGTCGGCTCGATAAAATCTTTTGCAGACCTCATACATACAAGACAGATTACATTTTCCTAAGTACAAGAATTCAAAATATTCCATTAATTCTTTAACAAACTCACAATGATTGATTAACCCAACAACTTCACTGTCAATAGAATTGCGAATCAGTAGAAATAACTTAGAATCTTCCCTGAGCCAACGTTGCCTAGTGTCATCAGTTGGTGGATCATCAATTAGATGATCATCTTTTTCAACACTCCGCAAATAAATTCGAATTGTCTTACTACCAATCTAAATAATTAGTTCCTTTTAATTTATGTTCTATGATTTTATTCATTGCTGGGATCAATTCAATAATAGTAGTTTTAGAATCTGTAGGTGTAGGATCCATTATTAATAAAACCTAAACACCCTACTAGCAACGCAGAAAGAGACAAAAAAAAAAAAAGGAAAATAGCCTTTCACTGCAAACAGGAGCGAAAAATAACCTGAAACGCCAAATTGACAGAACTAAGAATGCCCCTACGAAAATTTCGCCGGATCAGAAAAACAACCACCTCACTAGACTGATGACCAAGAATCGAAGCCAGAAAGTGATTTTCGATCGCCGAAAATAGCTAGAAGCGCCGACAAGTGGTACTGTAGCAGAAAAGTCAATCGGCGCATGAGGCCCACGTGCAGGGAATTCGGTGATCGGATTTTGAGTTAACGTTGGTCGACAGCTGGAGCAACTCCTGGAGTAGGCTATGAGACAAAACAGTGACGCTAGAGTGGTCACTAACACTGACAGCCAGTGCAGGGAATCCAGTGACCGGATTTTGAGAGAACGCCGAAATTTGCAACGCAAATGGGAAAATTCAAGTTTAAAGAGCCACAGGCTCTGATACCATGTTAATTTAATATTGAAAAATATTTTTCTTCTCTTTGATTCATCAATAGGCACATATATATAAATATATATATATATATATATATATATATATATATATATATATACAAGATACTATAAACCTATTAGGAATCTAACTCCTAATAGAGTTCTATGTACAACTAATCCTTAACAAAAAACAATTAATGTAAAAAGCCTACTTTTGAGAAAGTAATGAAAAAAGTCTATTTTGAGCCAAATATTGTTAATGCTGAAGAAAAATAAAATATATATAGAAAAAGAAAATGAAAAAGAAAAGAGAAGTTTCAAATATATATAAATAAAGAACCTTGCTCAAGTACTATTACACTTTAGGCACAAAAAAAAAAAAAAAAAAAAAAAAAAAAAGAGATACAAAAATAATAAGTAAAAAAGTCATTATAATTATTTGGCTACGAAATAGTTTATATTTTTTCCCCCAACAGTTCTCAAGAGCCTTTTTTTGATTTCAAATTTGAGCCGTCGCGATAAAGCCACGATGGAATATAACATTAGTTAAATCTTATCTTTATTACATTTCATTATCACGAATGAAGAGTATCTTGATACATGTCTACTTAGAAAGAGCAAACTCTTTCTGATTAAATTTCTTCTAATATTGAATTTTTATTTTCTGTTGAATATTTATGTTTTCTACAGTAAAAAGTTGTATCTAAAAAAAAAGACAGGCTGAAAAAAAAAAGTTTTTATGTTTTTCACATTTTGTGTTTTTTTTTATATGCATAGAGACTGCCATTTTTAATAGCAGGTTTGATGCAGAATTTAAAATATTTTTTCTCTTTTATTGAAAAGTTGACTCTTTTAAATTCCAATGATAGATTGAGTGCAACAATTTGCTTTCCCCCATAGACATAAAATTTATAAATTGTTTCAAATTCACATCACTTCTCTAAAAGTAAAAGTATACAAAAGCTCCTATATAGTGAGCGAGATTAGGATATTATTATAGTTATTACAGTAACAGAATATATCTTCTTATCAAATTGCCAAACTTGTGACATGCAAATAGATTTTTTGTAAGCAAAGGGAATGTAGAGGGTAGAGTAAATTATGGGAAAAAAAAAAAAAATTTAATTCCTTAATGAAACTAGATGTTGCATTGTTCTTTTCAAAGTATCAAGCAATTGTGAGATAAATAATAAAGCTATTATGAATAATTTCAAATTTGAAAGAGAACTTTAAAGAGAAAAAAAATTATTTGGTTTCCATCATTTTTCTTCCAACATATTTTTCTATGTAATTTTGCTTATTCATAACACAGAATTTCACACATCCTTGCACAATAAGCTGCGTTTAATTGTCTTCTAGAATGTTTGCATCGTGATTAAGTAGAAAATAAATAAACGGGTGTTGAAAACATCATGCGGCAAGACATGATTAGAATAAACAAATTGAGAGTAATTTAAATCTTCATAATAAAATCAACTTGTCATTTTAGGAAAAGAATAAAACAATTGCAATGTGAATGAAAGGAAAAAAACAAATTAAAGGGGAAATAATTCTCGAAATTACAACTGTGACCCTAATAATCAAAATTGTACTGATCAAGCTTGTCCTCACTGTGTAGTTTAGTACGGCTTAAGCTCCGCGGTTGGTCGTTTACTTGTAGGGTCTATTGATTTTCCTAACAAAACCGTAAAAAAGTGAACAAATAATGTTTACAGAGTTTAATTCATGCCACCTCATAAAACTGTAGATAAGTTTTTCTTTAAAAGAAAAAAAAAAAAAAAAAAAGATATAGATATATATTAATATAGATCATGCAAGTAGAGGTTAAATTCTGTAGGTAACAGTTATGGACGGCGAAGAAGACAGAAACGTGGAACGACTGTAACAGCCAACTGCTCAGTCTGATCACTTCTAATGCTGAGCCCAACGGCTCCCGAAGTTCGTTGTAGTATCTCTCCGCCCAAAATCAGGCCAGCTCCCACCATGCTTCTCCATTTACCCTTCTCTGTAACTGTAAGTGTTCTTATCTCCTCCCTCCAAAAATATACATATGTGTATCTTGCGTGATTTTTACGCTTTTCGATATGAAATTGACTCTGCAGACATTTACGAGTCCAACCAAGTTTCTGGGTAATTTCGTAAGAGGCAAATTTCATTCATCCATTGAAGATTTTGTTCTGTCTCCTAGCAGGGGGAGAAGGCTCAATTCTGTGAAGTCTGTACAGACGTCATGTCGGGTTTCTGTTCCTGGGTGTGGAAAAGAAAATGTGCTTTCAAGTTCAAGTAATTTGAACGAAAAGAAGAAGATAGTTCCTCATTCGGAGCCTCCTAGCATTACAGATGTCAATCTTTTGTATCAATTTTTCGATCGAAGGTAAATATATCTTTCTATTAAAATGTTAATTTTCTTCTCTTGCTAGTTTCTTTCCTTTTGGTTTTATGTATTTGTGATGATGCTTTGTGCAGCTCTAACCTCATGGTATTGACTGGAGCTGGAATCAGTACAGAGTGTGGAATTCCTGATTACAGAAGGTTCTAGTTTTCTGACCTAGTTTTTAACAAGTTCTTTTGATCCAATAATCTGAAATGGCATTTCGTGATTGTTCAAATTGAATTTATTTTCTTGCTTCTCAGCTTGTGCCTATAATTTTCCAATAATCAGTAATTTTATCATATGGTTGTAACTGTGGATTGTTTTCTTGGTTGTATGCTTGGTCCTCATTTAAAATTTATTTTCACTTCCCTCTTCTATCTCTTTATGTTACTGCCTCATTCAAGTCAAAATTTTCCTCTTTCTTCATGTTCTTTTTGCTCTCTTTGTTGTAGAGTTAAAATTGAAGTTTTATCATTTCAAATAAAAAAAAAAAAAATGAGAGAAAGATTATATATATTGAAGTTTCATACTTCCGTAGAGTCAATATATCAGTTGCTGATTATTTTCTAAAAGCATTTTGGTTGGATTTATATCTGCTGAGTTAAACTGATAGTTGAACAACAGAAGACTCAATATATCAAGTTCTTTTTTTTTTTTGCAGCCCAAATGGAGCTTACAGTTCTGGTTTCAAACCAATTACCCATCAGGTGATCTGAAGGCATGTGCGTGATATCTAACTCTTTTGGCATTATTCAACATTTAGAAGGGGTGTAGAAAGAGTGGATAAAACTAGAGGGTTGAAAGTAGAGCACTGAACAAAATGTGAGGTTGCTTTTGAAGTTCAAGTAAATAGTATTTTATATGGAAAACAGAACTTAAATTCTCTTTGAATTTAATTAATATTGCTTCAGAACTGAACAAATGGTTGGATATCATCTATTTAAAACCAAAATAAAATGCTAAGAACTTCCTGCCTCTTTTTTATGACTTGAACTGATTTTCTTCTTTGTAGTAGCAATTGTCATGGATAATTCATCACTATATACTCAAATGAACAAAATATAATCCTGAACCTGTTTTGTTTTAGATAACACTGTGGATAGAGGATGTGGCATTGCTTGACGTGATTATCATAATAGATCAGTTTAATTGGTTTGGTTTGAACTTATGGACTGGTCAGAATCAATGATATAATGTCATTTCATTTCTTTTTCTATTTGAGAAGCAATATTAGCCTTGTTTTACTATTTTGGATAAATTACTTTGTCTTCCTTTTAAAAATTTACAATTAGTTGTTTCGTAATTAATAATTTACTTAAACATTGTATCAAAATTCTTTCCTTGGTTCAGGGTTGTGCAAAAGAAATTTCTGATGAACAGGCTCTCTTTGTCTTTTAGCTAGTTTTTCAGTTACCCCAACAAAAAGCATGAGAGTAGCATATGGATGATGAATTACTTGTTTCTATGTGCAATCAAATGCAAATAGGCTGAAAAAGGAATTTCAGTTGTAAAGAGAAATTTCAGTGTATCATTTCTTTCTGCAAACCAAAACATTCTTGAGAATTGCAGTTGTGCTCAAACCTTCCAAATAGACTATTTTACTTAACCTTTAAAGATTCATTGCAAAAGTACCATCATTTTTTGCCACTCAGGAGAGATTGATGAAGAGCTATGCTAGAATTGAGTTTGGAGATGAGTGATTGAAAAAAGTGATAGGTGTAGTAGCTCAATTATCAATTACGATCAAATGGATACAATTGCAATGAATCTTTAAACGTTAGGATCAAATGATTTATTTTGGAAGGTTTGGTATAATTGCAATTTTTAAAAAGGCCTGGGTTTTTTTTTGCCGCTAGGCCTTTTTATTTTTTATTTTTAATTTTTTGACAAACTAGTCTGAACTCTAGCCTAGTTGTTGAATCCTTTTTCTATTTTTCTCTGAAAAAGCAAATCAAGTTTAGTTTTTGACCTGTTCCTTTATCCTTGTAATGCTTCACGAATAGGAGTTTCTCCGTTCAAGTCGAGCCCGCAGGCGGTATTGGACTAGGAGCTATGCTGGATGGAAACGGTTTACCGCTGCACAGCCTGGTGCAGCTCATTTTGCTTTAGCATCACTGGAGAAAGCTGGTCGGATCAACTTTATTGTTACCCAAAATGTGGACAGGTAAAATAGCTTTATATAGCTGGCCCTTTGTCTTTGAGTACTGAGGGCATAAGTGTGCAAGTCTAATGGCACTAATTTATCAATATCCTGTTTCAGACTACATCATCGTGCTGGGAGCAACCCGCTTGAATTACATGGGACTGTGTATTCTGTCATTTGTCTAGACTGTGGGTTTTCCTTTAGTCGGTATTTATTTCAAGACCAGCTGAAGGACCTTAATCCAAAGGTTGGTTTTGTGCAAACCTTTCCATTTTGCAATACATCCTATGCTAGAAAAAGGGTATATTACTTTGCTTAGGTGTACGCCTTTTGTTTTTCTCCTTTGTGCCTTGGCTTCAATAGCCTTGGCACTTGAGTTAAACTAGCATTTTTGGCTATACCATGAAACTCTTCGGTCAATGACCCCCTTTCATTCATTACACTCTCATTCTGACAATACTCACTAACTGCAATGAAGACTTCAGGATTCAGAATTTAGCATAACATAATTTCAAGACCTGTTTCAAAGAATAAAGGATAGGAAAGATTTTGTTTCTCAGAGAATATCTGAAAATGAAAAGGAGACATTCGAATGCCAACTATTGAATTTTTCTATACAGTGTTGTGTTGAAATGAAGGTCAAAGAGCCTATAAAATACTGGTTGGGATCTTTCCAACTACAATTGTATTCTTTTTGGAGTCACCATGGTGTTGCCTCAAATCCAGTGAGCCAACTTTTAGATCAGTAATAGGAGCTTGAGCTCTTTTTGTGCTATAATCACTAGTAGTTTAAAAAGTTTTTAAAAGTTAGAAATGCATGTCTCCGCATGCCTTAGAATGAAATTTATTATTGATAATCAAAATCTTTTTTGTTTGGAAAATATATGGATAGATAATTATCGAGTCAAATCTTATTTTGTGGCTTGTGTGCCTTGTAAGCTGGTAGTGCCCTTGCACAGCATAACATTTTGCTTTACTTGTTTTCATCCTTTTAATGTCAGATGGTTCATCGTTCCGTTTATAGCTTTCTGCGAAAGCATATTTTGATCTGAGCTGCTACTATTGTAATTGTGTTGGCCAAAAGCTACCAATGAGTTCCTTTTACTGCAGTGGGCAACAGCAATTGAAAGTTTGGATTATGGTAGTCCTGGATCAGACAAAAGTTTTGGCATGAAGCAAAGGCCTGATGGTGATATTGAGATTGATGAGAAATTCTGGGAAGAAGATCTCCACATACCAACATGCCAAAAATGCAATGGAGTGCTCAAACCTGATGTAATGATTTTGTTTCATAAATTAGAAGTTTCAGTATGGTATACGTCTGGATGTTTTTAGTTTCTGGATTCCAATGCAATCACTACGTCCTCTTGCTATTACCTGATGATGATGATATAAAGAGATGCATAAATGATAGCCCACATTTTTGTTTTCATTTTTTTTAACTGGTTCACAGGGTGATCTACACATATCTAGCAACTTTATACACACACAGTCATGAGATTTTTAAATATGATTCTTATTAGGGATAAATGTATAAGGCCTCATCAGGGAGTAGGTGTATGAACTAAATAAATATCAGTTATGGGACACAGCCTTAATCTGGCTTTGATAGAACTTTTTATATTTACTTTTCTTCATTGCTTTAGCATTGTGTATGACATCCTATAATCTGTCCCTTTGTATTAATGTTTGTGTGCTTATGCAACCAGAAGTTAGTTTATTGCTTTTCATCAATATAGTTTCTATGCCTTTCTTTTTCATGGAAAATTGTCCAACTTTTGATATCATATGGGTTTGGATTAAACATTAGGGACATAGTTTGGACTGTTTATGGAGGTGTACAGATTAATTCTGTCCTAGATTCAAGTTGAATTATTTGAGTAACGAGTTATGGCACTTAGTCACTTGTATAAATAGGCTTGTCCAGCTGTTATGAATTATATGTTTTCCTGTAATATACTTGTCAATTCCAAAGGTAGAATGAAATTAGCGGTGGATATGGAACAAATATTGTGGACATAAGCATGTTGACTGTGTGTTAATGATCACTTTTTTGTTTTTCTAACGAATGTGTTCGTTTATTTTCCTATTAACTGCCACAGAAATGAAAAATAAGCAAATTTTCTAATGTTGATACTCCACTTGACAATCTTGAAGGTTGTTTTCTTTGGTGATAATGTCCCCAAGGATAGAGCAGACAAAGCAATGGAAGCTGCAAAAGGTTGTGATGCGTTCCTTGTACTGGGATCATCCGTAATGACCATGTCAGCTTACCGACTCGTTAGGTATTTCTACATTGCTTGCATTTCTTTTAAAAAAAATTATAACAAATTTTCAGTTACTTTTTGAGGTGATGTACCAGATGACTTTGTTTAAAGAAGACCACGTGTCTTCTTCAGTGCATGAATAGAAAGACTTAGGAAGTCTTTTAGCTGCACCATTCAAATGTTGAATGACGTTTTTATGATATTTGGCTTTGGGATGGTCATGGGTCAGGTATTGGGCAGCCATGGGTTGGGTTGGGGTACGGTGTGGGTTCTCCAAAACCTGAAATCCAACCCAATAATGACTCAATGTCACATTATCTTCACTTGAGTAAAAACAATCTGGGTTAACTGTGGTTGACTTCAAAAAGTGGAATTGGGAATTGTTTCCCAATAATCTCACATTATTCATGAATCTATTCAAGAATGATTTTCCATTTAAAGCCACAAGTTGGACTGTGACTATAGCTTAATAATTTTACTCTTTCTAAAAACTTTACCTCCATAGCCAGAATTTTATCCTTGATGGACATTGATAAAAAAAAGAGAAGGGGATGCTCTAAAACTACTCAAGGTGTAATTTTTGTCTGTTTGATATAATTTGCTTCGGTAATATCATCTCTATAAATATATATATAAATATATAATACATGTAGCATGAACCCAATTCAGGTAAAAAATAAAAACCCGCACTGCCCATTTAATATATGGGTGGATCGGGGGCAAGTATTCTATGAGGCTGACAAAGTTGAAAAAAGGTTATTATTATTATTTTTAAATTTTATTGCTAGATAGAATTAACTGAATATGCATCTTGCATTGTCTCACTGACGTATTTAAGTTCATTCTCATTTTTAACCCCAGAGCATTTCACATTCTTTTGAAGTTTGTTTCTGATGAAAGCTTAAAATTTCATTACATCCAAGAATATGTTTAATAAGCTGTTACGAAATATAAGGTAACATCATGTAATCATTTAGCTAATTACATTATGTTCCTAAGTTCATTTAGTGCCTAGATTCTGATGCATAAGCCCCATTTTTTATTTCCTTTTCTCACATTACTACTATTTAGCAAATAACATGGTACAATGAAGTGATTGATACATGTGGTTTTCTTTTTATTTTTGCCCCTCTACTTTTTAGCTGACAATGCTATTCTGAAATCAAACATCACAGGGCTGCCCATGAGGCGGGTGCTGCTATGGCAATCGTAAATTTGGGTGTGACACGAGCCGATGACTTTGTTCCCCTTAAGATCAATGCCCGGCTGGGAGAGGTAAAATCCTCTATAATCAATGTGAGATAATAGTTGCTGCAATTTTGTGTTTGTTTCACTGATGTCTGCATGTCATGGCGTTTCATAGATATTACCTAGAGTAATTGACATTGGATCGCTCAGCATTCCTGCTCTCTAGTTCTATAGAAACCAGGTATGATGATTACTACATTGTCTTCCATTCACTTTAATCTCTCTCCCATGCGTTATAAATTTCAAATGCAATGAATTGACATGTTCATATTTGTGCTTTTGTTTTTTCTGTTTCTTAGGTAAGTGCTTCAAAGAAAGGATATATCCCTGCACAGTAAATCATCTTTCATCTGTATCAAAACTTGATTCCACAGAATGAGCTGCAGAGTGATGGAAAGTGATCGACCGTTTTTTATTGTGTATGCTTCCATGTAAAGTTTTTCAATGTGTTTTTGTTTTTTTTTGTTTTTTTTTTTTTTTTTTTTTTTTTTTTTTTTTTTTGAACTGTAAATAAGGCTATTGAAAAGCCCAATTGGGCGTCCCAAAGCAAAATAGTAGAGGGGAGCAGGGCATGTTATTACATGTTTATATTTTACTAATTGTGCATGATAATTGTTAATTTAATCAAAGGCTATCGGGCGTTCATTAGCCAGTTACAAAATACCTAGCTTTATATCAAAACAAAATAAGCCACTTGAACTTGTTGCTTCCAGAGAACCAGGTGACCATTGCTTGGTTTAAGCTTGGAAATCAGGATTGAAACATTGAAATTTGATTAAATTGGTTCAATTCAGTTTTATCTTTTATAAAATTTGGGTTCTATTTTGGATTCGGTTTTTATTTTTCAAAGCCAAAAATGATGGCCTTTTCTCATTCCTTTATGCATTTTTGCAATCTCCGCTTGTTCCTAGGTTGGCTTTGTGCTTGAAAATTGTCAAAAATGTTCAAAGACCTGATCCCGCCCGCTGTATCCAGTCCTTTTTTCACAAATTGAAGTCCGCAACTCAGTCAGATGACAGGTCCTACCTTACCTTTTGTCTAGTCCTCTCTCTTAGTATTCATATCTCTCACCCTCTCAATGCTTCTTGACTTAAATTGAAATCCTCCCCCTACGTCAAAGATAAGGATAGGAGACATTTGTATGCATAGCTAGGGATGTAATACGTCTTTCGCAGGCATAGCTTGCGATGTAAATGAGGATATTCAAACTCAGCTAGAAAAATTTTCAAAAAAAATCTATCTTGAATCAAACTTGAGCCTAATAATGATCAACTTAAAAACTTGTTAAACCTTATTGAATTTATATATATATATATATATATATATATATATATATATATATATATAACATGCTTATTTCCCGCCAAGCTCGATTTAAAATTTTTGGGTTAGAACTTGAACCGAGTTAAATTTGTACCCTACGTACAGTCCTAACCCCACTTTAGGTTTCATAATCTTGCATACTATGCATCATTGCATGTTTTTTTCATGTTTTCTATTTTTTTTTCCCTTACATTAGAAAGATAATTGGCTGATTTTTGACAATTTGTATTATCTTGTGTTATCTTGTTGCATATTACAGTTTGCATATTTCTTTTAATTCAAAATATAAAAATTTCTATATTTCTTTAAAAATCTGGATGTATTAACATGTATACAACTTAAAATATAATATTCATATTTCTTTTAGTTTTATTCACAGATACTTAGCTATTTCTTCTGAACTTAAGCTTCAATTAGGTTAAATTTTGCCTATTTCAGACTTACCATATAATTACCCCAAGTCCAAACCAAAAAACCAAACTTAACCTCAGTTCCGATCAGTTTTGTGTTTTAAGTTGGTTTGGTTTGATTTCTTCAAATTAAATTCAATTTATTTGATTTGAAAATTTCAAACCTGAGCATAGGCTCACCGCTCACCCCTGATATTAATTAACATACTTAAAACATTAGAGAGGAACCTCATTCTGAGGTAGCTATACTTTTTTAATAAGGATAATGCTTGCAATGGATTAAGTTTTGGTAATAATGTGCAGACCCTCTAACCACAGTAATAATGACTAATTAGTAATTACAGACAATAGCTACACCCATAATTTGGACAAAGGGGATTCAGACATACCACTTACAGGGCCTATGCAAAATGCAGCAATCAACTGCAAGCAAACACAAAAAGGACATCTGCCTACCATTTTCCACTTTCTTACAACCAAAACAAGAAGATCCTACACTCCCACAACACGTCCACCTAAGCTTCTAAGAGTCAGCGAGTGCCTTGTCAATTTCCTCTACATGATCCCGAAGTACATTCCACTATACAAGAAGAGAACATAAACAGTATTAGAACTTTTCATTCATAACCACTCGACGGAGCTTTGAGTTCAAGAAGAGATACCTGATCCACACTTAATGATATTCCTGGAACCAAATACAAAAGGAGAGAAATTAGGAAGATAAAAGAACACAAGATAAAAGGAAGAAATTAGGAAGAACTTAAAACTATCTTTTTCTGTTACACCAAAAAAACCCAAACGTGCAAGGGCCGTAACAAAAGAAAATAAATAAATTCATGCATCCAAAGCAAGAAAAGCACAAGTTAATCAAATGAAGCTTTGGTTCCAAAACATCACTTCAGGGACTTATTAAACCAACCCAAGGAACATCAACTATGAACAGGTTGGACAGTTGCAGAAAAAGTTTCAACTTCTTGCAACAAATTATACAGAAATAAAGTTAATAAAAGATCATGTCTAGTTTTGTAATATCTTTACTGCTTAGCAACTACAAAAAGGCTTCAGGAAGGTGTCTTTAATGTAAAGCAAGAAACTAGGATATAAAATAAGGCAGGCTGCAGTGGCAATACTATGCAGGCCTTCCGCCTTCGCCATTGAAAATTAAAAAGATAGGACTATTTCTCATACGCTTAAGAAAATGATTTAGCTTTAGCATATTTTAACTTCCCCAAGAGTAATGGAAGGGAAGTACAACCAATGTGTTAGGTCAAAAGAAGAAGCCAATAAAAATGACTCTTTTAATTGTCAGTTGACAATATATGCTCTCACTTTCCACATTATTTACACCCACAAAATAAAAAAAAAAGGACAAAGAAAAAGAAGAAGAAATTCTTTATAGACCTACGTATGATTGTCTGCATCATACTTGACCCTTTATTCTATGCCAGCCTCAAGAAATCTCTTACCTCAGATAAAATTTAAATCCTTAATCCTAAATTAAAGATTGGAGAGAACAGATATATAATAAGGTTGGAGAATAAAACATGAGCTCTTAATGATTGTGTTGCTAGAATGATTTGTCTTTGAATTTAGCAGATAAAGGAAGGCCTAGATGTATTCCACCAAGCAACCCAAAACCCTAAAAAAATAGTTCCATTGACATCTTCACCAATGAAAATCAACTTTTCACCCAAATATACCTTAAGATCACCTTGTTACAATATATTTTGTCAAATCATTCCCCCCACACAGTAAGCTTCTTTTTTGTTGGAAAGAAAATGGACATGAATGATATAGCTTCATTCAATCATAATCTACTTCAACATTAGAACCCAATTGTAAACACACAGAACTAAAAATTCAAATATTTAGGTTAACACAAAAGATTCATATTGTTACAAAGATGGAAAAGCACATTTCAGTAGTCCATATCTAAAATATGCCCTTCTCAAGTTAATCAGAAAAGCATCAAAACTTGAATTACTGAAATATCCTTGGTTCCCTAGGTGTTACTGGGGAATGATAAATTTATAGACATGATATTAAAAACTTCAAATTTTTAAGTTGAAGTAATAAACTGTAGAACATCAAATCAAAAGCTAATCCACCAAACTAACAAAAAGAAGAAAAAGGAAAAGAGAAATTCTCAGAGTGTTGAATCTATGTATGAACTAGATTACGAGTATAACCATGATTCAAACTGACAACATAACTAAAACCCTAGAGCGTGAGAGAGAGGTACCCTTCTTTCCAGGCAGTTGCTTGCCATCTTTGTTATAGAACTCGCGAATATCTATCCAAACCTTTCCCTGCCAGTTCCTAACTGTCACTCTTCTGTTCTTCGATATCTACAAAATACAAAAATAAAATAAAAATAAATCAAAACATAAAACCTAGACTCCATAACTAAATAGATGTAAACATACGCTTACCTCGCAAACGACAATGTCGTCTGAATCGTCGGTGGACTCAGTCTTGGAGGTTTTCTTGGGAGGCGCGTGGCCCTCAGAGTTGTCGTCCGACGCACCGTCCTCGTCCTTTCTCTTTCCTCTGCCCGACATTTTCTTTTCCTGTTTCTGGTCTCCTTCGATCTTCTCTTTGGCACGCTATATATACTAGGGCTTTACAGGATTTTGGTACAAAATCTAGCCCAAACCAAATTTTTGAAAATTTTAAATATTAACTATCCCTCCACTCGCTTTCAAAGAAAAAAAAAAAAAAACTACCCCTCTGTTTTCTTTATATAAGCATAGAAACTTTTTAACTTGGTGGTTATTTTATTTTACTTTAAATGAAAATTTTTAGAAAGATGCGGGATAAAAACAAAAAAAAAAAAAAAAAAAAACTCTTATATGAGCTTTATTATCTATGCAAAAATTACTTATTGAATGAGAAAGTGGTAGACAAAAAAAATAAATGACATCTAATAAACTTGTGTTTTTAAAATATGATTGAACGACTATTTTCTGTGTATTTTTAACCATGTGTTTGACTTTATAAATGTGAACACAAATATAAGTGACAGTTTGTGTACTCATCTAAAATACGAACACAATTGAAGGTGGTGCCTAGTTGTAAAAAGACTATTTTATGACAACATTAAACATTGTAAATATGAGCACGAATTTCATCAACTTTGACTAATTTAATGTAATTTTGTAAATTAATTAAGTACTGATGAAAATTTCATGCTCATGTTCTTTAAATGAAATATGGGCAATCCTGACTTAAATTGACTTTATAGATATGCTAAATATTACCGCAATTTTTTCATAACTTCACACATTTAAATTACTTTTTGGCAACTTAAAATAAAAGCATGGTGCTTATAAAATTTTTTACATCATCAAGTATTTCTGTTTTCATGTTAGCTACAACAATAGTTTGCAATTGACTCATTTCAAAAACTACCATAACTCCTTATTCTTCATCAAGTAAAAAGTTCAGATCTGACAGTTGGAAAGTTGTGGCTATATCTTGAGAATGAGTGTGCTAATTTGTTGAAATGTCATTCAGATCAAATTAAAATAGTGGATTCATAATGCAATACCACACTTTATTCCAAAGGTCCAAAATGCCCTTAATGAATCCTTTATACCTTGTGTCCTTAATTGTCTTTTTCCTTATTTTTCCTCTTTTTGGTTTTTACTACTAACTATTTAATTACATTAATTAAGTCTAAAATTAGTCCTAATTAAATATAATAAATAGCTAGGTCCTAATTTCACTTCAAGCCATACACATTACAATTCAATGAAAATATTTTCCTGGTTAGGTCACCAATCACCCGAGTCTCAAACCTCTTTAACCCAATTTTAAATAAAATTTCATAAATTAGTATAATCAACTTTAAATCCATTTATTAGGCATTTTCAATTATTCCAACCTTTCAAAAAAAAAAAAAAAGTAATTACTAAAATTGTCAGAACACTTAGTGCCACCTAATTGCTAGTGTTACAATATGTGCCACTGCACTTAATTGCATAACATTAAACCAAGCAGCTTCAAGTTCTAAATGTTGCGAAGCATCACTAAATGTGTTGATCATCTCATTATGTGTTAGATGCATCCTCATATGCTCTCAACTTTCGGGCAAAGAACGGATAACAGCTTGGATCTTTTGTTCCTTAGTCAGTACATTACCAACATCATGTAACTCACTTATCATATTGGACATTTCTCTTAAATGTTGCTTCATTGTATGTTCAAGACGCTTCTTATAAGTGTCAAACTTGAAAGTGAGTGATTGAAGTTTTGTGACGAAGACATCGCAAAACTTGTTCCTTAAAGCTTCCCATAGATCCCTAGCGAATTGAAAACTTTTGAATTCCTTCATGATGTCATCATCCATTGCCTTAGCATTGTGATACATGCTAAGGAATTCTTTCTTTTTCAAACTACATAAGCATCATGTTTTGACCTATGCTGAGTCGTGTTGCCTTCTTCAGGTTGTTCCATAATTTCACTCAAAGGTTCAAAAGCCTCTTACTCTTCAAGCATATATTGGCTTTTGACACTCCATATCGCATAGTTATCACCATTCAATTTGGTTGCTTTGTTTAGTTCAACAACTGTACTCTTCGTAGCATATGTCATTTGAATAGACATAAAATCTATTCAAATGATGTCATCATCCATTGCCTTAGCATTGTGATACATGCTAAGGAATTCTTTCTTTTTCAAACTAGATAAGCATCATGTTTTGGGCTATGCTGAGTCATGTTGCCTTTTTCAGGTTGTTCCATAATTTCATTCAAAGGTTCAAAAGCCTCTTGCTTTTCCAGCACATATTGGATTTTGACACTCCATATCACATAGTTATCACCATTTAATTTGATTCCTTTGTTTAGTCCAGCAACTATACTCTTCGTGGCAGATGTTATTTGAATAGACGACCAAGCCGCGGAGTATTGGAAACAAGCTATAACGCTTACTCCCGGAAATTATATTGAAGCGTAGAATTGGTTGAAGATCGCAAGGCGTTTCAAATAAGAGAAGAGCGCTCTCTTTGTATTTATTATTTTTATTTATTATTTTATTTATTATTTATTCTATTTATTATTTAGTATATTATTTAGTATTTTCTTTTTTTACTATTTGTTATATTTCTTATAACAAATTTGTTATAATTAATTGTTTGATATCGGGTTGTTCCATAATTTCATTCAAAGATTCAAAAGCCTCTTGCTCTTCCAGCACATATTGGATTTTGACACTCCATATCGCATAGTTATCACCATTCAATTTGGTTCCTTTCTTTAGTTCAGCAACTATACTCTTCGTAGCAGCTGTAATTTGAATAGACACAAAATCTATATATATTGACAATATTTATGCGCTCTTATTAATATTTTATGCATACCTAATAAAATATTATTTTTTCACCTAATTGCACATACTAATAATAACTCACATCATACTTAGAGTCAACAAATCACTGCGTTTCCAATTATCATCAATACATAACCTGAGATAATATTAGTATTGCAAAAAATAACAAATAAATAATGAATAAATAAATAAATAACAATTATCCTAACCAAGTTGCATTGCAAACTATAAATAAAACAATTCTAATTCATATTTCCAAAGAAATATGATAAAGTAATTCACAAAGAATTAATTATCAATTCACTACTAACTAACCAATCATGACATATCAAGATTTTCCCAAAAAGAACTACTAAAGTTTTTCCAAAAAAAAAAAAAAAATATCATTACAAAATTGTCTCCTAACAGGAATGGACTCCTCTAAAACTTGTGTCATTTTCGTCCTTTCATACATTCGATAACTCATTAGCTAAAATGCGATGATCATACATTGAACTTAGCATCATTAAATAAAATTTTTTTTCTTTCTTTTAACTCGCTTTTCCATATAATTTCTTGACAAGTTTCATGGACCCGTACCATATGGGGTATCAAAATTTGTAGATCATGAGGATTTGTTTTCGAGCTTAGTCGAATCACATACACATTCGTTTTAAAATTTCATCTAGTTGTCTTTTATGTTTTGGAGTCCTTGCCGCCTTTAGGTTCTTAAACATTCTAACCATAATTTTCTATAATACATTAGAGAAAATTACCAAATAAATCAAATGTAATATACACATATGCATAATTATTGATTTATCAATATATAATACTCCCAATATAAGCAATAGACATACTTAAAAAAATATTTCATAATTTTCTTAAACAAAAAAGAATTATTTGGTCTAAAATATTTTCCTCAATTTCTTTTGAAAAAAATTAGAATTTTTAACCAATTAAAGAATTCATAATATCATAGAAAATAGGATGTTAAACTTATTAATAATTTTCTATAATTTTCCAATAAATAAAAAAAATAAATTAATAAAAATAATTTCTAGACCTTCAAAAACATTTGAACGAAAAAAACTAATTATGATTTATTAGCCACAACCAATCAAGAGCTGCCACATAACAATTCCTGCCATGTGGCAGAACCCTCAAATAAAAAAAAAAAACACCCTCATCATTAGAGAGTGCAATCCTTACACTACCTCAAAGTGTGATTCCAATAACCAAACTTTCCGGTTGGGTTTTTTTGGGTCCCTAATATGTTCTAAAAAAGGTTAGTACTAAGTTTTGAATATTTAATTATCTTAACATATTAGAAATAAATTTAAAAAAACACTACACCTGTTTTAATGGTCATACATATTTTAAAAAAAATTTAAATTTTGCCATTAAAATTAATTTCAACAGTTTAAATAAAAAAATATTGAATTTAAGGTGATTAATGATATGTTCATAGTTATCCAGAATTGTTCCCAATGGCAGAATTGAAAATAAAAAAAATCTTCATTAATGAAATATCCGTAAAATAAATAGAGAATCTGTCTCGATGGCAGATTCGTAAATATTTCACAAATCTAAATAATTCTTTTTTCCCATGGGCTATAGCCACCATTCACTATCCAAAAAAAAAAAAAAATCTCTTTCATTATTTATTTTTTATTTTATATAAAATAATATAAAATCAAACAAAAGAAACAAAAAAGGGGACCATGAGGGATTGAACGGGCATCACAGTCCTGATTCACACACAGTAACAAAAAAAAAAAAACATTTTTTATGACTAATTAAATAATTTAAATAGATTTAAATCAATTAAAAATATATAAATCTGGAAAAAATCAAAAAGATTTTTAGAACAAATCTAAAATATTTGTGACAACATATGAATTAAATAAATTTAACAGTTAACTCAATAATGAAGATAAATATATTTACACCTAATATGCTTGACATCAATTAAACTCATTTAATTGATTCACAAATTAGAACATAAAGGCATTGAGGCTCAGATACGAATGTTAAATAAAACACATGCTCATATAGCCATACATGATATGTAAAAGTGGGTGGGTCGAATACTTACCTTTTGTAGTGCAGCGGATGAACAACCTCTAGCCTTGCGTTATTAGTTTACTGATTGTAGGAGCAATCACGGTCAAATAAACTGCTCCTATTGTCCACAATCTATAAACCCTTCTGTCTATATGTGAATGAGAGAACAATCAGGTTACTAAAGAGTTTTTTTTTTTTTTTTTTGTCTCTTTTTGATAGCAATAGTGGAGAATATGTTCTTCTACTCTTTTATTTTAGTTGAATTACCATGGTTGGAGTAATCCAACTGTAGATGCTCAAATTTTGCCCCTAAAGGCTCAATGATGATAAACCATTCTTCACACAAGTTTGGATCGGGATTCCCGATCGCCCCAGTTCTCGGAGTAATGGTCCGTGGCTGAGATTATATACGTGTTTAACCATTTTTACTTTTTTGGGTTACCAGGCATTTTGCGATGAAACTGAGCTTAAGAAGTGTGTCGGGCCCGCCCGGTACACTTTATCAATGCATCATCTCAATTTACGAGCCATCTGGTCTGATTTAGTAAAAATGGGCCCAGCCTTATTACGGGGCCCACCAAAGGCATTTCGCCACGTCAACCCTAAAATGGGCAACCCACTCATGTTTGCTTATAAATAGGCATTGTGGGGTGTGCTTAAGGGGAGGATTTTTGGAGACACTTGGAGAAACTCTTATTCCAACTCAACCTAGAAATCGAAGGATCTATTAAAAATCCCATAACACATCCATTAAACCTCAATCTCGGATCATTGGATTAAGAATCTAGCATTTGGATCTCTTTATCCACTCTTGAACAAAACTTTGAGGAAATCACCAAAAGATAATACTTGAGAGCTTTTAACTCATTTCCTCATCTTTTTCCTTTCATTTTGGTGTTTTAAACACCCAACTTGAGTCTTGTTATGAGGAAAACTCGGGATCAACCAAAACAGAGTCTCTATGCCTCTATGGCGCACGGCCAAAACTAGTGGCGCAAGCCACTACATGTGGCATGTGCCACAAGCTTGTGGCTCGCGCCACTTCAACCCAAAATCCCCTGTTTGACTCTATTCTTGCCTGAAACCTTCCTGATCTTGGAAGGGCCTGGCGCCACTACGTATGGCATACATCACACCCTTGTGGCGCATGCCACTTCCCCTATGGCCCTAGGCCCTTCAATTTAGAGGTTCAAAACATCAATAATTAATAAAAAAAGCTTTGATGCAGAGATCCAGTAGCAAAGCATCAACCTTAATTGGTTTGGGATGCATTTTTGCATATTAATAGATCAAATAAACAATAAAAAAACAAGATTGAGAGCCATGATTGGTGTATTTGTTCATATTTCATGATGAACATCTAGGCCATGAACTTAAATCTTGTTCAATCTTTTATATTCTTGCCTTTTAATTATTGTCCTTTACTTTTATGCATCTTTATTGTTCTGTTTCTTATATTTATGCCTTATAACTTAATGTATTATGATTATTATTGCACTACCCTCTATTTAACAACTTTGTAATTAAAATATGCATCATTTGAGCATTTATTGAATGAATGAATGTTTAATGATTATGGATTTATGATTTTATTTCTGTGAATATTGTTGTATTGTGTTTGTATTACTTGGATGGTTTTGTCATGCTTTGTTTTAATGTTTTATTATGGCAAAATGTAAGAGATCTTAATGGGTCTCATTTATTGCATGTTTGTAATAATTATGGGGTTTGGGAAATTTGGAAGGCATTAGGGTAGAATGTACTTTAGGTGTGGTTTGTATTATTTTCTCCTCACTCCCTTCTTTGAATGTTTATTTTTATATTCTATGTTTCAATAAAATGCTTGAATGACATGTTTTCTAAAAAATGCATCAAAAGTATTTATATCTCATTTTTAGTTAATGGTATTATTAAATGAATTGTGAATTAATGGACAATGAGGAGGCCGGTTTATCGGGTGATATAGGTGCCTAACACCTTCCCATATCATACCTAACTCCTAGACCCCGTCTCTGGTTTAAAACCGAGTTAGTTAATTCCAAAGAATCAACTAATTCGAGAATTTTTCCCAATAAGGGTGTCGACTCCAAAAATAAAACTCTTACCAAACTAAGAAAACCTTTTTCCGAGGATTAACGAATGGATTAAATCAAGACAATCAATTTATTAGATAAAATCAACCAAGTCCATTTGATTTGAATCTTTCCTCCCATTGAGGGAAAAATCATAAAATTGCGTGTCCTTAGCCTGGCGATTTTGTTGGGGATCGAACCTAAAATCTCTAGTTTTTAGTTTTGAGTTTGAGTAGAGAGTTGACTCCAAAAGTTGTCCACTTATTCACAAACTTTAATAGTGCTACTAACTTTAAATTGAGTTCACTTTTTTGTACTTATAAATGTCATTCATGCATTTATCTCTTCTTAATCTTTTTTCTACCCTAAACCCTAAAGGCGATATTGGGGGTTGTGGTCCTTTCACTCTATTCGACTATTAGGATCCGCCACTAATATACACCACCCATAAGTCAAGTACCATTTGATAATATCAAAAGAATTAACACAATACATTATCACGATTTGCTTACACCTAAAGCAAATGGGAGGAAACAACTACTTCTCGCTTATGGAGCCCAAGACTTAGTCAGCCCAACCAAAGCTCATATAATTGACCCTAGTTCCTTCCTCTAGGTTCACCTTAATAATCTATGATTGTTGCATTCATACAATAAATGCGAGAGGCGTCAGTCCAAAACCCCATATGGTTTATGGGCTCAACCAATATGTCCTAGGGTTTAGTTTACTTTTGACCTTGAATCGTGTGTGGGAGATATAAGGGTGAGATCATGCATTTTCCAACTCCCTTTCCCTTTTGTTTGCATATTATTGCTATGATTGTGTTGTGCTTTATTCATGCATCACTTAACTTGTTTTATTGAAGTCATATAGGTATACTCTATCATGGCTCGATCCGGACGTTCGAAGCGCCAAAGCGCAAAGGACTTAAAAGAAGTGCTAAAAGTAAAGAGAGCCAAACGAGCTCTTTCCAATGGTGACTACAAGGCTGATGCCCAAGTACCTAAGAGGGAAGCTCCTCCAGTTCCAACTCTAGTTAAAGAAGACCAATTAAAAGAGGCTCATGAACTTTTGCTTGAAATAAAGCAAGCGCAACTTGATGCCATGACTCCCTTTCAAGGTGTGGAGGCGTGATTCACGCTCATACGCAATATTGCCAACCGCCTTGTAAAAATTGGGCCCTTCACTCTAGAGGATGCAAAGTCATATCAAACCTCTTAAGATTTGAGTTTCAAAATTGCAAACACTTAGTTAAGGCCTCAAAAGAACAATCAATATAGAAAGTCAACTTTTTGGGAATGAAATGAAATGAGTATATTTTGAGCCAAATATTATTAATACCAAAAGAGAAAAAGAAAAATTCTCAATTGTATATAAATAAAGAACCCTGCTCAAGTATTATCACACTTAAGGCCAAAACAAAGGGATACAAAATAAATAATAATAATAATAATAATAATAATAATAATAATAATAATAATAATAATAATAATATGTCAATATAAATATTTGGCTACAAAATCGGCATATTTTGATCTTATCATTTCTCAAGAGCCCTTCTTTGATCTTGTTCTCGAGTGGTCGTGATACAACCACGATGGAATATAACATTAGTTGCATTTCACGATGTCATGATTGTGCGATTACATTTTGGTGTGCCATTCCATATTCATGCATCCACGCATACATGCATCATGTTATGTTTGTTAATATTTGTTTTATGCAGTCAAGATAGCACCTCGAAGAGAAAAAGCTCCATAAGTGATCGGTTGGTTAAGAGCAGGCAATCGCTTGGTTAGAGTTGAAGGACCTTCAACCCCCCTCTGACTTGCTTGTTTCAGTTCTTACCAGTTCTTTGGGCTCCCTCACTGAGATTGGGAACTTTCTAGTTCAAGCAGATTTGTCAGTTTTAGCTTCCATATTCGTCGATAGCATGGGTGAGCCTAGTGTTCCTGTCTCTGAAATTGAGAAGATGGTTAAGAAGATAGTGGCAGCTAACCTAGAAAAGCTCTTAGGCTCTAATAAGGGTAAGGAGCAGGTGATAATAGAAGATGATGAGGCCGAGAGCGAATCTGAAAGAAAAGAGCACATGGATGACACTTGGCAAGACAAGGAATTATTTGCTAAGAAGATGCCTACAAAGAAGACCGAACCTAAGCCAGTTGTGTTGAAAAAGTTTGAGAAGCTGGATAAGAAGTTAGAGAAGCTGCATGTCTTCATGAAATCTAAGGAAATGGATCAATATGTAGACATCGATGATGATGATGATAATGAGTTGGAATTGAAGCACACTACTCCTGTGATCTACAAGATGCCAAAGGTGGCAAAATATGATGGTACGCGTGATCCTAAGGTGCATGTCATGCAATACAAACTAGTAATGGAATTGGCGGGTCTGCCGTCAAGGAAGATTCTAAAGATGTTTCCTATGTCCTTGACTGGGTCTGATCAGACATTTTTATTACAACTTAAAAAAGAAGGTGAAGAGATTGGAACGAGCTCACCACGATTTTCTTGAAAGAGTATGCTTACAACCTTCAAATGAGTGTCAATTTGAGGGATTTGGAAGCTATTGTGCAGAAGAATGACGAGATCTTTACTGATTATATTGCTAGGTGGAGAGCTAAGGTCACACAGATGAGGAACCATCCAAATACCAAGGAGCAGATCAAGATTTTTATTAAGGGGATCCTGCCAGCTTTCCGAGAGAAGCTGTATTACATGCCCTTAACTGAATTCTCCTCCAATTTTTCCCTTGCCCTTACCCGAATTTGAGTTTCCTCCACTTGCCATTATATGATAGTAAAATATAATTTGGAAAATTGAATAAAAAAAATTAGAGAGAATAATTACTTAATAAGAGAGATTGTAGAGTAGAGAAGAATAAATGAATAATATAGAGTAGAGTGTAGTATATTGTAGAGAGAGTAAGTGGAGAGTGTAGTATATTGTAGAGAGAGTAAGTAGAGAGAGTTGAGATTTTTTTGTAATGAATTTGTAAATAAAATGAGGTATTTATAATAAATCCAAAAATTCATTTTTCCAAAAATATCCTTGAAACTAGCCGTTATGTAGCCGTTTATGGCTGTTGGGAGGGGTAATTAAGACATTTCACAACACATTTAAATAATAAAAAAAAAACTGCAGTTCTGACAGTTACAACGGCTAGAACCGCCGGTTTGAACCGGCGGTTCTAACCGGACGGAGAACCGGCGGTTCCAGTCCGGTTCCGACCGGTTCTCTGGAACCGCCGGTTCTGGTTCCTTATTTGCTGGAACCGGAATCGAACAGAATTTTTCCGGTTTCGGTTCCGGTTCGTCCCGGTTTTGGTTCTCATCGGTTCCGGTTACGGTTCCGGGCTGGTTCGAACCGATGGTTTCGGTTCCCGGAACCGTAATATGGCCAAGTCTAGGACTATATGTTCTTCCTACTCTTCATCTGATGAACATATGTAAAAAAAAGTTCCATTTTAATCATCCAGTCTGTCGGTTAAATCTTCAACTATTGCATTGGTTGCGTATGAACTTCAACTTCTTGAAATGGCTCAAAGTTTGATACTACAACAGATTGTTTGGTTTCAACTTCTAATACAACTGCTCTAGTCTTGATTTTGCATACTGTCATCCAATCCAATCGATCTCGTTTCAGAGATGGATACGTAACATTATACACCTTCGCAACTTGCATCGTCAACACAAAGGGTTCATGCTTTGTATATCTTCTTCTATGATTAATATCTACAAGGTTATACTTCGGATGAACCTATACCAATATTTAATGTAGGATCGAACCATTCACAGTTGAATAAGATTGTGCTTTTTATTAGTAAGGATGGATACTCTAACTCCAAAACCTCAACCAACTTCCCATAAAAATCATTTGACTTGTCACTGTAGTTTGATCCCTTTATTAGTTTGATCCCTTTATGCAAACACCACCTGTTCATTATTTTTTGCTTATCTTGTAGTCCTCAGTATGTAACTTGTATCCATTTACAAAGTAACTAAAGTATGCATTAGCTAGCGGTAGAGGTCGTCTTGCTAGATCAACAATGAATTTGTTATCAATATTATTTTCAAAATTTCTAGCTTGTATGAAATAACAATAACACAGGGTAAGAGTAAGGTATTCATTTTTTACTGTGAGTAACTTGAAAGGTCCTTACATAACATTTAAACCAATCTGCAAATTCTGTCTCAAGTCTTGCATCGATCGCAGTATTAGTCAAATTAGGATTTTGTTCTCATAAATGATCAATAAATTTCCTATTTTACGAGCATGGTGTTGGACGAAATGTGATTCAAATAAGTTATTAAGCTTAGTAAACACAGATTTTGTTACTTACTATACAAATGGAGAAACCTTTCCACAATTCAATGATATACAACTTTGAGCCGCTTGTATCTCTACATCAATCGATGTCTTTTTTTTTTTTTTTTTTGCTTTTCCAATTGTGTGCACTAGATAGGTGAAAATTGTTAGATTTCCTTCTAACTCGGATTCAGTTTGCTTTCCACCGTCATCATTATGCGACGCTCTTTGATGCTTGGTATAAACATGTGGTTCAAAGTAATGTGAACAGAAGATGGAAGCTTCCTCTACTAAGTATGCATTGCAAATTGAACCCTCAACCTTAGCCTTGTTACGCACTTTTTTTTTAAATTTTGTGCAGGTGCTTGTAAGTATATGTAAATGTTAGTCTAAATTTAAGTTAAGACTAGAACATTACAATATGATAAAAATGATTCACCTTTCAAATGGATACATCCATCTATATTGTACTAGTCCTACAATCCGACATTCATATGGCAGATGAATAGGTAGATGCTCCAAAGAATCAAAGAATCCAAGGTGGAATATCCACTCCAATTTGCATAAGATTAACTAGATTTCTCGCGCTAATTGGTCCATATCATCTATCCGAATAACAATTGTGGTCAATTCCTTGAAAAATATACTCAACCCTATTATTGCTTCGCAAATTCTTCCTATCAACAGTTCTCGGAATGCTACAGGTATCAATCTTTATATGAAAACGTGGCAATCATGGCTTTTCATGCTAAACAATCTGTATTTATTCATGTCAACATATCGTCCCATGTTTGATACATACCCATCTGGAAATCTCAATGTTCGAACCCACTCATAAAATACTTGTTTTGTGACTTATCTAATGCATAACAAGCCTCTAGATACTTCTCTATAACTGCATTTTGTTCAATTGCTGGGCGATGACAGATTTCTTTCATATTCGTTCTAGCTTGGCATTATCCTTTGATTTCCCCTCAATGTTCATTGCAATGTTGAAGATATTTTTAAATACATTCTTTTGTATGTGCATCACACCGAGGTTGTGACGAATAAGAAGTGTACTCCAATATGGTAAATCCCAGAAGATACTATATTTTTTCCATCCACTATTCTACCCAATCCAACCATTTACCTCTTTTGCACCTAAATCTGTCACTTTCATCAAATCCAAATCTTCAATTTCCTCCAATTTTTGTGCTCTTGACTTCATAGGTGAAGGGGATCATAAACAATTGTGTTTTTTTTCTAAAATATTGTCGATTTTGCCTCCAAAAGTGGTCATCTGGTAAGAATTTGGATGACAGTCAAACCGACATTGCTTTCCTCCATTTTTCAATGTAAATGCACTATTCTACTCCCTACAATGGGGACAAGCTAGTTTGCTAGCAGTAATCCAGCCAAATAACATTACTAGTGTAGGAAAATCACTAATTGTCCAAAGCAAAGCTGCTCGAAGTACGAAATTTTGATTTGTCAAAATATCGAATGTTTCAACCCTTGACTCCCACAAATCTTTCAATTCAGCGACCAAAGGCTGTTAGAAAACATCTATTTTATACTTTGGATTAGTTGGGCCAAGTATAATTATAGAGAAAAACATGTACTCCTCTTTCATACACATTGAGGGCAGTAGATTATAGGGTGTTACAATCACAGGCCATGATGATATTATTGGCCTGATTGACCGAACGGTTGAAACCCATCCATACATAGCCCCAATCTCACATTTCTAATCTTAGAAGCAAACATAGGATGCTGATTATATAACTGTTTCCATGCTTCAGAGTCTGTCGGATGAGTCATTACATCATCCTGAGATTGATGCTCAGCGTGCCATCTCATGTGTTTAGCTATTGTATTAGATGCGTATAGCCTTTGAAGACGAGGAATCAAAGTGAAGTAATACATCTTCTTGAAAGCTTTCTCTCTTTGTACTCTCCCAATCCCCTAACCCCGCCTTTGAAATCTAGGAAGATTACAGAACTTATAAACTCTTAATTCAGAGTCACTGCCCCAGTATATCATACAGTTATTCCGACAATAATCAATTTTTCCATAGGTAGTCCTAAACCACAAACTAATTTTTTGGTATGGTAAAAACTATCCACCATAGAATTATCTTTTGGCAATATTTCTTTCATTAACTGAATAAAATCATTGAAACACCTTGCTGAGAAGTGGTGCTCTGACTTCATATGTAACAATCGTGCCACTACAGATAGTTTTGAATGAGTTCTGCACCTAGGCCACATTTTAGTGTCAGTAGCAGTTAGCATGTCAAACAACTTTTGCGCCTCAAAGTTAGGTGATTCCTCCATATTCTCCCAATGAAATTCTAACATAGTAGCATCAATATCCATCTCATTATATCGCCAAGTTGGATTTGACTCAAATTCAAGAAGCTGAGTGATAGATGATACATTATATAACCAACTGGAATCATTAGAAACCTAGCTTCACCATGAAAATATCCATTCATAGTAGTTGTCCATAAAGCCATTCTTGCATAAATGAAGCTTGACTGTATCGATATCAAAGAATGCATTGTTTTGACACTTTTTATGTTTACATGGACACCTCAATTTGCTACCATCCATATAACTCGGATCGCCAATTGCAAACTATATAAATGATTCTAATCCTACGAAAATTCTTTTCTAAGTATCCTATTCACCTCATACCTCCTGTGCATCTATTCCCAATCATTTCACAATTTTTTAGGTACTGAACACTCTGTTTTTTGATTGAGGATAAAAGATTAATAGAATTTCTAATCTTCTAAGTTGTTAATGTTTTCCTAAGTACATTATATATTATGCATAAATCATTTAGTTATTGTGCATAAATTTCACTCCATCTCTCGATAAAAGTGTCAATTCTAAATTGAAAAAAATTACAATAACACTTCATATATCCAACATCATTCTCTAAAGCACATTATGGCCACTACTAGGCCTCCAATTCACACAAATCTCCCAATTTCACCACCATAATAGAAATTATAAAAATGATTTGCGATATATAACTAAGTATTTGAAATAGAAATTGTAATAGATATATGGCTATAATGAGATGATTTCAAGTAGATTTGAGATAGATATAAGTAACAAACAACAAATTTTGACCTTAATTCACTAAATCTTATATATAAACAAATATATAATCACAATTTTTTAATAAAAATGATAATATTATAATAATAAATAAATAAAATCAAAGATAACAATTTTAATGTCCATTGCTGATCACGTCTTGGAAATGAAAGATACAAACAACAATAATAATACCATATATAGGTTATGATTGATAAGTTTATTTTTTTACTTTTTTTATTTTATTTTATTTTTTAGGAAAGCAGGTAGTTAGGCAAGCACATGGACATTTATTGCCACTTACAGTATAAGGGAAATGATAAATTAATAATGCATAAGCATTGATTTATCATTTAGAAACAAATAAGCATGCCCTTTTCAAATTGACTTAAGTTAAATCATTTAGTAACCTCAATTCTAGAAAAAAAAGTGACTATAATTGAATATTTAGTGGAGATAAGGTGATAATGCAAGGAAAAAAGAGTAATTTAGTGGACATAAGATAACAAGAGACAGAAGTAAAAGGAAAAAAAAAAGGTTCTTAAGGTTGGAATGCTTAATATACAAAAATAAAATAAATGGGGTGCATGCGATAGAAATTAAGGTATTAAATAGAGTACAGTAGTAGGTTGACATTAAACAAAAAAGCAACAACAAAATTAGACAACGCAATTTTATTCACAATTCACAATTCACAGTTTAAGAACCTTAATTCACCAACACAAACATCAAGCACAGATCCTAGCCTAAAACAATCCTAGCATAAATTTTTGTCCTTCTAAATGCAAGAAAGGCAAACCAAATTCAATACAGCTAAGAGCCCCTAACTATCCCTCAACTGCTAGAAATTCTCTCCTTCTCTACAACTTCATAACCTTAACAAACCAAAGCAAATTCTCATCCAAAACAAAGTATAGGTGAATCCATAACAAAAACACAATAGCAAAAACACACAATAGCCTAACTGTCCCTTAACTGTACTCATTTTTCTCAAATCAAATCACTTCAAATCACACAATAACACAAAAACACACAATAGAATAGCAATGTATTAAAAACAATAAAGTTTATGAAACACAACACAGACCAAATCAGAAACACAACAACAACAAACACTTTTATAGCAAAATTAAAACATATATAGTAATTCAAACACAACAATAACTAAATATAGCAATTTCAGTATAAAAGAAGACAAGAGGGAGAAATTACCTATCGGCGACAACACTAAAGTGGTTGCTGGTGACAGTGACCACGATAACGAGTGCCTCCCCTTCCAACGACAAGGCGATGATGGACTGGCGACTGTAGAGAACACAAAGAGCAAAAAAGGGGAGAAAAACTGAAGGATTGTTCTGTCGCGAGGAAGAGAATTTTTTAATTTTAAAGCCCTAAAAATTGTGACTGTCTAAGTGGTCGCAATTCTGTCGCAGATTTAAAAAAATAAATCAATAATATTCGTCACAAATTGCTCATAAATCCGTCACAAAAATACATGGCAAAAGTTTTCCACGAATATCAACGACTAACAAAAAATTCGTTGCAATCTGGTCCTCCATGATCGTAATTTGGACGTAAAAATATCATTTTATTTTTAATTAGAAAGTGGTCGCAAGGTGGTCACAAATTTGCCATCATTTTAGTCGGTTGCTAATATCGATCGCAATTTCGCATTTTTTTTGCATTTTAGTCGCAATTTCACATTTCACTCGGTTGCTAATAGTTGCCGAATTGGCCAAATGCTCACCCCTAGTGATTGATATTGTTCCTTGGGATGCAAGTAATTACAGATATGGCTTTAACATGAGTATAAATGTTGTGTCAGAATATTAGATTCTATGTTATTCAAAAGATATGCATGGTTTTAATGGACCATACTTCTATGTTGTGTGTATACATATATTTGTTGAGTACCATTGAGTTTTATATCAGCGCGATGTTTTTAACTCGTGTAGGTTAAAGATTTATTTTGATGTGGATCTCGAGTACCTGTACCCAGAGAGAGAGTCTTCTACTTTTAGATAAGATTATAAGTCTTTATTATAGACTCGTGGCATGTATTAGATTTGAGTTAATGAAAGCTTTGACTTATTATGCAGGATTTCTAATTTATTTGCTTAAGCACATTTGGATCTTTTATCTTCTTTAAACCCTTTTGAGGATTTATGTTTGGTTTCCACTCAAATTTGGCCTCTTATTTAGAGAATTGAAATAATGTTGTTTTGAATTTATGTGTTTGGATTTGAGCTTGATTCCTCTTGAGAATTTGTTTTATTGAACTTGGATATTGATTATTTATTTAAGGGACTTGAAAATTTTATTACTAATTATGGAATATTTTATTAACAGGTTTTATGGATTTCCTTAAGTTGCATTTTTAAAGGGAACTCTTGCAGTGTTTCTGTAAAGTTTTACCTAAACTTTTATAAGTTTGTTTAATGGGTTTCCACTACTTGCCTGAAGTTTTAAATTCTTTGACAATTATAATTTTATTATTTTAAACAGGTTATGTTTGTATGACTTTCACTATATGTTTTAACAACTATAAACTAAGTTGTATTTATTATATTATTATTTGATACTAGTTCTGTACTAATAACCAAGCTTGTACGTGCCTCCGGCACAAAATGTTAACAGTCTCTATCTGGTCCTACGGGATCAAAGAGGGGTGTTATATTATTTTACTTGAATTTATTTAAAAGACATGTTTGCTATTTATGCATAAGCTAAATAATTTGTTCATCATTGCTCAAAATTTAATATTTCATATATTTATTTGAGCATTTAATTAGGTTAACGGTGATGAGTATTTTGTGAATATATTGACATGCATTGCTTGTGAATCAATATGATTTAAATAAGTCATATTATAATGTTTTTAATGTGTATAAGCAGTATATGTATTATATAAAAATAATAAAAAGCTTAAGCTTGATTTTAATCAAGCCAAAATCGATAGAGATTTGTCAATATTATATTTGATTTTGTTTGGTGATGTTCGAATTGGTTTTCAGTTGTGCTCTTGTTATGAGGTAAGAATTGGTGAACTAAAATAATATAATTTGGGAAGACCTTGTTTTCCTTGTATGAAATAAATTACTTGTGTTTGTGATGTAATAATTATTAACATTGATTTGTGAAATATTATTTAATTATCATATATGCAAACATATATGTTAATTGAATCTAATTAAATCATTAAGTTTTTTTATATTGAGTAATAAATTTAAGATAATATTAAATTTGTAAAGCATGACTAAGACTTATGTATGCTAGTATGTAATGAAAATAAAGAGTACGTTATGAGTAGTATCTCATATAAGTTTACACGCATGCATTTGAGTATAGTATGCATTTTTGTGCTAACATGTAATAATAAATTATAAAAAAAAGGTACATTGAGTTTAGTACCTCAAATATGTGTATACATTTGAGTATAATATACATTTTAATTGGAGTAATTGAAAAGTCTCTAATTGAGAAATTTTATAAGTCAATTTAAATGTTACCACTAAAGTGGGACGTTTAAGGTTATTTTCATTTATTTGTGCAATGACAAATTTTAAATTATTATATATAATGGCTTGCCCAAAGGGGATTGCTATATATATTAATTTGGAATGGTGTGTGGAATGGAGCATTTGTATTTAGAGGTTTATTTACCCAAAGGGGATTAACTTTCGAAAGCCGGTGTATTCTCATTTGTGAGCTCTATAATTTGAAAAATTCTACTATATGTGCATATTCTGACCAAAGAGGAATGTGTAATGATGCCAGAAGTTTTCCATGTGGTAAAATTTTGGTGACTTGCTTATTATTATATGTTTTAGTGATGTCTTGAACAATCTCTATTAAATTGGATAATAATCATCTATTTTGTGTATATTTTAAGAATGGAGAATACGGATCTAAGTTTCATTTGTATAAACTCATGAAGCCTACGAGTGAGAGTATGTGCTAAATAAATTAAATTTGAGTAAATGAGATTGTTATTATAAAATGTTTAGTCTTATTCTATAATGAGATTTGTTTTTAAAACACCTTACCATCTTAAGGCTTTCGTGTTGTATGTTAAAGAATTTAATGCTTTTGGGTGTTTTGTATTGAATAAGACTATCATACTCTTATTATTGAGTTTGCTAATATGAAGTACAATATTATTGTGGAGTTACAAGTTATATTATTTTCTTTTATATTGTCTTAAAATATTTTAAGGTAATAATATTGTTTCTTCTGGCTTGCCTATTGATTATTTTGGTAAGTGGTTTAAGATCATTTATATACTCCTAATGAGTTTGAGTTGTGCATAATTTTATCACCAGATGTGATATTTCAGAAAAGATATTTCAAATTAAAGTGTGACAGTGATTTTCGCAAGTGTACGAAATCATAACAAATAATATATAATGAAAAGAGTATCGTATCCACAGGGATTATATATCAAGTATCAAAATTATGTTAACCTATTATTATTTAAACGGCAATTTAGGAAAATTATTTGAAGAAACTAACTAAGTAAATAAAAGAGAATAAGAAGAAAACAAGGCAATTTTTTATTTAAAAGAATCAAGGATTAAAAGCTACTAGGGATTTTGACTTCACTTAATTCTTTCCAATTTATTTTATTAGTTCATTAATCAATTTCAATTGTTCAAGTAGGGGAAACAACCCTAAAATCACTAACAAGTTCTCCCGATGTATTGTTAACTATTTTAACCTGATCTAATTACCTATCTTCCAATAGCGCAATCAAACATGAATTAAATCATTAAGTTTTATGGTTTGTTTTGTGAATTCATAACCTAAAGTCGTTAACTTATTAAAACCCCTCCATGAGTCAAACCATATAGTTTCTGCATTAAGTTATTATTCTCATGTAATTTATTACCTTTTTCATATCAAAAACCCTTCTCCCGATAGTAATTAATGAAATAAATCAATCTAGGCGAGAAACTCTGCTTGAAAGCGTTAAGTTTAATAATAAATTATACTTTGAATAAAGAAAAACAAATCTAATATTATAAATTGGATAAGAAATTAAGCTCCATCAAATCCCTAGTATGAGATTTTAGTTTGACATAGTAATTAAATAAAACTCAATAATACTTGATAAAAATTCCATAATCAATCAGAATAATGAAAGAATAAAACAAGATTAAGAGTTTAGAGATAAAAACTAGTCAATAATTAATTCTGGACGGCTTCCTTGAATCTTGGCACAAATCTTGAATACTTGAAGTCTTGGAGAGAGAGAAGAACAATAGAACAAAAATTATCAAAACTCGAGATATCTCTACAGTGAATGGCTCCTCTCTTTATATAGATTTCCGGGGAGAAAATCCAACTCCGTTTAGAAAATAGAGTCCTCATTAAGTAAGAAATATTTTTGAAAGTAGAAAACTGTTTAGGCTTTGAATTTCTTCTCAATTAGGACTCTTCCATGCGCCTAAATAGGATTAGAACTTGATTTGCAAGTTAGGAAAATATCTTAGGTGGGCCCATGTAAGTGATAGGGACAGGTTGGCGTTCTCGACCCAAGATAGCACTTGATTCGCAGCACGGTCAGGGCGTGCCGGAGCTTGAGTTCTAAGGAAGGTTCAGCATGGGTCGTGCTTATGGGCATGCCTAGATAAGGATTTGTAGCACGGGCGTCCCACATAACACGTCTAGGGCGTGCTAGGCTCTGAGTCTCCAGGATGAGATGCAGCATGGGCCGTGCTTAAGCAAACACGCCTTTGTGTTGATGTCCTCATTTGGCACGAGCGTGCCATATAGCACGGCTTGGGCGTGCTAGAGTCTAAGTTTCCATTTAATTTTCCTTGAATCCAGCACGGGCATGCTGAGGTGCACAAGCAGGGTGTGCTAGAGCCTAAGTGTTTTACTTTATTTTGCTCTTTTCTGTGCCAAAAACCCTACAAATTTCCTTAAGATCAAGTGAATTATAATTCAAGGAAGCTTTGAATAAAAATAGAAATAAAACTAAATAAAAAATAATTAAAGTACTAAAAAATACTAAAAATCCTAATAAAAACTATATTAAAAATATTATAAAAATAACAAAGTGTTTGAGTTTTCTTTGTGAATCTAAATTTAACTTAGTCTTCATATTTTCTCGAAAGAAAATAAATATATTCAGGTGGATAATATTTGAAAATTATTGTGCATGTAATTGGCAACATATATTCAAGTGCTCTTTATCAATAAAATATATAAACTTACATGTTAATTAGGGAAGTGTGATAAGATGAAGTTTATAATAAAATTTAAAGGAAATAAAGTCAAATTAAAAATTGGCAATAAAAAGTGAGGTGATACAAATAATTTGCTTATCTTGGTGCTTTATCTTCTAATTTGATGAGAACAAAGAGGTTTTAAATTGATTTAGAAAATATTTTTTATATGATTTTAAGCAAAATGATAATTTATATCTTTATTGGGTTTGATTTGATATATTTAATTGAAAAAGTGTATTGTGTTATAGTAAATATGCTAAGATTATGAAATATTTCAAATTGTTTGATAAATATTTGCAAAATATATAGCATTACCAAATGGTAAATTTTAGTGTTGGAGATATATATTTTTAGTTTCCTAAAGTTATGAGAAATGATGTGAATAAGTTGACTATTTTCTTTGGAAAGCTTTTAAATTTCTCTAGATATTTCATATTGAATTTTTAATAAATTCAACTATGAAAATGACATATGTTGTTTAGTACATGGTATTCCAAATAGTCAAAATTTTATTTGTGAGTAACATTTATCTAGTCTTATGCTCAAAGTTTCAAAGAAAGAAAACAAATAAATTTCAGTTTATGGTTTAGTAAGAGAATTGAATTCATTATTTTGAACTATAATATTTTGATGAGAATGAATATAAATAGGTCGAAGCTAATGTTGTAGTGACTTAAAAAAGAATTTCATAAATTCTCATTGTAATTTCTAAATTGATGTGATCTAAAATGAGATTATTTACTACATATCAAAGTATAAGAGTGGATAAACTTTGAGTTCCATGAAAGAATTTATTGTTATACTCTTAGTTCTTTCAAACTATTGTGTTTTGAGATTATCAATTTACTTGACATATTGTTAAATGGTAATTTTGATATGAAAACTGTGTTTTCCTAGAGGTTGTAAAATATAATAAATATCTAGTGGTATATTATTGAAAATTTTCTCTCAATAGAATAATATAATCTTTTGCCCTTGATATTGTGAATTTTAATAGGGTATCATATGGCGAAGTTTATAGAGAATAAGATTGTCTCGTGAATTTATCATAGTGGGAGTGTATTGAAATTTCTTATTCTCTCTCTCTCTCTCTCTCTCTCTCTCTCTCTCTCTCTCTCTCTCTATATATATATATATATATATATATATATATATATATATATATATATATATATATATATATATATATTTTTTTTTTTTTTTTTTTTTTTTGAAAGCAAACCAATTGCATTTGCATTACTGATAAAAAGGTAAAAAATATTGTACAACCTGATTCCACAATTGGAAATAAACAAAAGAAAATTAAGCTCTAGCTAAGGTATGAGCTTCAATATTAGCTTGTCTCCCTATCTATCTAATAGCCACATATGGCTCAAAAGCTAACAAATCTCAACAGTCACTAAGAATTAAATGAAATAGCCAAAGTAGATGAATTCGAAGCAAATAAAATAGTTTGACAGTCCATAAAAATACATCCTGCCGAAAGTAGATTACTTTGGAGCCATAACAAACATGCTCTAAGCCTGATATCTCCATAAGAAGAGGATCCTATATGAATCCACAAAACCAGATATAGCTTGAATGAAATCTCCTTCTGCATCCTCAAAAACTATACCAAAACCTGCCATTCGTAAGTTGTCAAACACAGCGATATCAATAAAGCCTTGCCATCCTGTGGTTGGCTCTCTACCCCATTCCAGACAATCTCACCTTATCCGACCTGCTACCTGTTGTCTATGAGCACAGTTGTACAAGAATCTCTTGCAACTGGAACTCAGCCCCATAGCAATTGACTCCTTGTTGTTCCAAAGCAGATCATTGTGCTCCTTCTATAAATACCACGCAGTCGCTACTACTTTTTGGACATATTCTATACTCCTGGTCCCAAGTGCTTGTTGTAAGAAAGATTTAAAAACAGTAGTGTTATAGGGTAGGGTGATGTTCATACTTCTCCCAACTTCAATCGTCTTATGACACCTTATTAAAACATGGTCTATATACTTCTCCAACCCATAGGAGCCATATCTAGTATCTACATTCATTCCTCTTTCTCTAAGCTTCGCCTTAGTAGGTACAACCCCTCTACTCACTCTCCATATAAACTCTCGTATTTTTGGGGGAACCTCCATACGCATAATTGATTCCAAAATACACCCCCAACCTATCTTTGTCCCTCCCCAAAATTTTTAGCCCTATTTAATAACAAGATTTGACATTATATACTCCTTTTTTTCATAATGCCAAATTATCCTATCTTCTCTATTTCCCAACCCAAGAGTGTTTTTCCCCCTAAACTCGAAAACCTGGTATTTTTGGTGTTATTATTTTGTTTTGGAAAAAGAGGTGATAAAACCTTTTTGGATGCGCGATGCCGATAAATCGGTCTTATAAATTATTTTGAGTCGCCACCCATTTTTTCGGCAATGGGACTGTTTCCAATTTTTATTTTAAAAGTGACTCCTTTTAACCCATTTTATTTAAGGCCGAATTATTTAAAAAGAAAACTGGTCAGGCGGACCAAGTAAGATTCTAGGTAAGGGAATCCTAAAAAAAAGAAAATCTCATAATCACCAATAATTAATTGATTTAGTTTGATTAAGACTCAATTTGCCCATTATTGATCATTTTCCGAATTGAGATTAAAATTTACTTAATGAAATAAGATTAAGACAAAATAACAAAAATAAACTGAAACTGGGAGACAGTTGCGTCACACAGCTGTTCTATGGAAGAACAGTCGCATGGCGCAGCTCTTGTCTTTTATTCTGGAACTTGTAACAGTTGCGTCACGCAGCTGTTCTATGAAGAACAGTCGCGTGACGGAACTCTATCATTCATGCTGAAACTTAGAACAGTTGCGTCACGCGGGTGTTCTATGAAGAACAGTAGCGTGACGGAACTCCTACCTACGTGACGGAATTGTTTGCGACTTATTCCAAATCCTCAGGTTTATTAATTATTTATTCAAGATATCATGTTAAATACAAATATGAGAATAAAAATACAAACTGAGTATATAAACAGCTGCGTCACGCAGGTGGTCCAGTCCAAATCAAGGGATTTTGGACATGAACAGCCGCGTCACGTAGGTAGTAGCTGCGTGACGCGACTGCTCTGGTCTGCAACTACCTTTCAAACTACTCTTTTTTACGTTTCTTTTTGTCCAAAGTGGTTAGAACAAACCCGAAAGGTTCAACAATAGGCAAACTTACGTTTTATCAATGGCAAATCAATCAAACAATGTGAAAATGAGATTTTTAAGAGATAAAATTCTAGAAATGAAAAAAAAAGTTAGAATCGTTACCTAGCCCTCAGATTTGAGGATTGCATACACTGAGATTGATTTAGAGACGTTGTTTCACGATTCCAGAAGTGTGATTGTCGAACTTTTCACAGAACCAAGTGTTTTCTCTCTTTTTTCTCTTTCTTTTCTTATATTTTTATATTTCTTGGTTTCAAAACTAAAATGGTTAATGGTTTGATCTTCCTCAAGTTTACTCACTTGAGTTCTTGGGGAAGGAAACCTAGCCATTTTAGTCGAAAACTTAATTTTTTAGCTTTAGGATTTTTAGAGAAAAAAAATGAGATAAAGTGCAAAAAGTCCCGTTTTTGCTGTAAAATGTTGTATTTATATGGCTAGGGCAACAGAGCAGTCGCGTCACGCGGGTAGAAGCTGCGTGACGAACCCGTAAGATGCGTGACTCGACTTACTTTTTGTACAGTTGCCGCGTATCCATACAAACAGTGCAGGCCGTTGCACGGGCGTGCGCCAGAGGTGTCAGTCCTGTTAGAGCTGCGTGACGCAGCTAAGAGTGCCGTCACGCAGGTATAAGCTGCGTGACGCAGCCCTAACACGGGTCAGGCTCCTTTGGGCGGTTTGGTTCAAACACTTCTGGTTTATCGTGCTACCTTATCCCTTGTCCTCATATGATCATCGGGTCAGGTGGAGGCATAAAATTACGCGTCAACAGTTTGCCCCCCCACTTTATCATTAATTGTATAAACGATTAATGTTAAAGCGGTCCATTGACGCGCCTTCTATCAGGCAATCACCTCCGAAGCTCGGTTTGATCGGCTTGGAAAGATGCTGAATTAATCATCTGGTCACCTCCTAAGCTCGGTTTGATCGGCTTTGTCGGTTTCCATCCAACATGTGAATGACTTCAAAGCTCGGTTTGAACGGCTTGGAAGACACCTTCGGGGCTCGGTTTGATCGGCCTGAAGGACTTTGAATGTTTGGTCACCTTCTCAGCTCGGTTTGATCGGCTTCGTCGGTTCCCATGGAATCTGAAGGGGCATCCTCGAAGCTCGGTTTGATCGGCTCGAAAGATGTTGATTTGATGACAAAGTCTTCGAAGCTCGGCTTGATCGGCTTGAAGAGCTTTGATCTGGCCACCTACTCAGCTCGGTTTGGTCGGCTTTGTTGGCTCCAGTCGGTTTAGAAAAGGCATCCTCGAGGCTCGGTTTGATCAGCCCGAAAGATGTCGGTTTTACCCTTGTCAACTTCGCAATTCATCATCATTGACCGGGGGGAAATTTTAAACAGCTTCGCAACGCACCATCACTGTTTTGAAATTGTTCTGATTAGCTTCGCAATGCACCATCACTAATCAGAAGGACCTATCGGCTTCGAAAAACCATCACCGGTTGGCCTGAAAAATTGTTCACAAGAAGAAGAGCAATGTCCGTGTATGAACAGACCTTGCCTTTTGTTAGAAAAATATTGGAACATCACATGTTCCCATGAATTAATTATAAAAGATTTTGCAAAAAAATTTCGGCATAAACGATTTAACAGAAAATTTGTTATCTGCATTTTCAAGTATTCCTTTTATGATACAATGGTTGAAAGAAAACTTACCTGAGGGTAATCTGGCAATTTGATGCTCCTGCCCCCTGTGCGGTGAATAGACAAAAATCGCTAAAGTGTGCGAACTACACATCGACGTCAAATTGCCGAAGTGGACCGTTATGGGCTTTAAAGTAGACCGCACGGGCCTGTTGGGCTTGAAAAGGGATGACGGGTTTGTCTCGGAGGAGTGGGCTTGGGCCCATCGTTTGGAGAAATGGGCTTGAGCCCAGATATTTACTATAAATAATTTCTTTCATAACCGATTCAGTTTCACTTATCACAAATCCTAAGCAATTGAGAATTCTCTAAACTTTCAACCAAAAAGATGTCTCAGATTTCAGAAATCCCTGCTTCTGCTTACACTCCTGAGATGGAGACCCTCGGGGTCCTACCCGATATCCCGACCTTTGACGGCGAACCAGTGCCGGTGAGCCGGAATCCACTAACCCCCGGGACACGGCCGTTGCAGCTCCTTCCATCGCCGGATGCGCGGCTTTCAATCCGAGGTAAGTAAAAATTTTCTCAATTTTATTGCTTTTAATCCATAGCTGTAGCAATAGGACTATGTTTTTATGTTTATGCCTGCGTCAACAGTCGTGTCACGCAGGTAGGAGTTGCGTGGCGCGGCTGTTCTTCCATGAAAAGTTGCGTGACGCAGCTGTTCTTGAATGAACAGTTGCGTGACGCAACTGTTCGAGGCGCCAGAAACCCTAGCTTGCCTTGAACCTTAGAATCGACCCTTTTTATTGCATTAAAACTTGATTTGTCGACATTTGATTGTTGGTAGCTCTAGGCGACTTGATTTTGCCCTGAAAATTGCATGAAAACAACACAGACATAGTCAAATTAGATTGAAATTGAATTACTGCGTACCTTCGACAGTTGCGTCACGCAGCTGTTCTGTGGAAGAACAGTTGCGTGACGCGACTGTTCATCAACGAGTAAGAGTCTTGAACAGTTGCGTGACGCAGATACCAAGATGCGTGGCGCGACTTCGTGGTTGCGTGGCGCATCTGTTCTTAGGACGACATATTTCAAATAGTTGCGTGATGCAGCTGAGGAGTGGCGTGACGCGAGTGCAGAGATGCGCTACGCAGCTGTACTTCTAGATGCGCAACTTAGGCAAAGCTGCGTGATGCGACTACGTAGACGCGTGACACGACTTTGTAGTTGCGTGACGCAGTTACGGTTCAAACCGAAATTTGGTCTTATTCATTTTCATGCCATATAAGAAGATAAATAATTGTTAGTATCGTACTTATTGAAATTGAAATTTTTCCTTACAGGTTAATCTGGGCAAGGCCCGCTCGGGTGGATCGGCCACTGATGCTTCCGCTTTTTGGGACTTATTGGACCCTCCTATGCGGGCCCGGGTCGTTGCTGCTGGCTTCGGGGATTACGCTGTAGGATTGCGCCTCACGCAGCCTCATTTCCCGCCCGCTATGCGATATGCATTGATGGAGCGGTGGAACGACTGTACGCACACCTTCGTGTTCGGGTTCGGCGAGATGACTCTCACACCCATAGATTACGCTGCTATTACTGGCCTGCGCTTCACTGGCCCGGTTCCCCCACTGGACGCTCGATACCAGACGGCCACTCTCGGGGCCCAGCTGGTCCGTTCCTTGCTCGGTGTCACCTCACAGACTCGGTACACCGTGCAGGGATGTATGTCCTATGAGATGATCTTCCGGTTCTGGGCCGAGAGGATCAGGACCCGTTTGGAGGCCTGGAGGGAGTTGTCGGAGGAGGCTCGACCTACTGCTCCTGCGTATACTCGGGAGGAGAGGGACCAGGCTGCTCGGTCCTTCTTGTTCTACATCATCTCGTCTTAGCTGCTGTGCACCTCCCAGAATAAGGGAGACCCGGCGGTGCTGGCATGTCTACGGGATCTGAGCCAGGTTGGGTCCTTCGACTGGGCCACACTCGGTTTGGCTCATCTCTATCACGGTCTGGATGTCTGGACCCGTGGTAGCGGTGAGTGGAACTGGCTGTTTATCCGGCCTCTGGAGGTAACATTCTTTCACTCTTCAGCTTTTTATTTGCCATTCTCAACTGTTCAACTAATTGATGTCATTTCTTTCTCTGCTGCAGGTATGGTCCTACGAGTACTGCATCTATCCTGGAGGTCCGAGTGGCGACTCTCCGGTCGAGTCTAGGAGGATTCCCCGTTATCTGGACCACTGCCATCACACTTATGCCAGTGGCGAGGATCCCGAGTACTGGCGGAGCTTCCTTAATGACCGGGAGCTGTCTGATGTGAGTACAGAAAGAACCTCTGAATCTTTAGTTTATCTTCTTTTCTCCTTTTATTTTAATACACAACAAATACTGATTTCTCCTTCTTTTGTAGCTGTCCCTGACTCCATGGGACTGCGAGGCCTGGCGGACCTACCAGGGCGGAGAGGTGGCTGAGTTGCACACCCGGTCGAGGCTGCTGATGCGAGGATACTGGGTCGACCGCTACTTCCTCGGAGAGAGAATCTTTGACACTCCGGTAGCTCCAGCACAGCGGAGGGTGCCTCATGCCCCTCCTCGACATATGTGTATCCTGGAGGGCTTGACCCGGGAGGACCTGGAGGTGGAGTACAGAGGCTTCTCGGTGAACGATTTGCTGTCCGTCGGTGACTTCCCCTCTTATTTCGCCTCTCGGATGTAGGCGCGGCTTCCCAAGATTCTTGAGTATACTCAGGTAACTTTTTTGATCTTCGGTCTTATTTACTGTTATTACTATTTTCACTGTTTCAGATCACTGATACCATCATTTCCCCTGTAACTGAATGCAGGAGCGGAAGACGCATAAGACTGCGGCTTACTACCGGGCAGAGGCAGCGACTGAGGCAGGTGGCAGAGCTACTCCGGCTAGACCGGCCGGTGTAGTACTGGGAGATGTCCCGTTCCCACCGGGTATGGAGGTGGTGTTGGATCCTAGTCTAGGTTTGGGATCTGGCATCGTTATTCTTGCTGATCTTCGGCAGGCTCCTCCTCCGGTGCAGCTGGACCCTGAGCACACTACACATGTAAGTCATAAACCAAATTTACAAAGTTAAAAGCATTTTACCTGAGTAATCTTTTAATGGATGTTCCTTGTTTGCAGGTGCCGGCCCAGAGATATCAGGAGATCTGCCAGCGGTTCAGGTTTGCCCGATCCTACATTGGTCGGCTGTACTCCGAGCGGCATGAGCTGGTATGAATTTTACACACATTTACCTTTTTGCTTCTTATTATTTGGTAAACTTTCTTACACATGTCTGCTTTTACAGGAGCTGGAGAACGGGAGGTTACGGAGGCATCAGTCTCGTCAGTCTAGCGTTGTGAGCCGACTCTAGACGGAGGTAGAGCGGCTTTGGACGAGGCTGGAGGTTGAGGGCATCCCGCTCGACTCTTCTGAGGAGGATGAGGATGGCTCTTCTTCCGATGATGCACCATCGTATCCACCCCCTGCGGCTGCTGCTGGTCCGAGTCATAGGCGGCGATAGTCCTGCTTTGCATCTCAGCCATTTTTGGACATTTTTAAACATTTTGAACATTTAGTAGTATTATTTTATTTTTTGATAGTTGTACAGTTACATCATTATCGTTATTTATTATTATATTTTTTTTGGTATTATTTACATTTTTATAATATTTTGCTTTTATTATATTGTTGTATGTGTTTATATTTTACAACTGTGAAGTCTTATTCCTGCAAAAATAAAACACAAATACAAAAACACGAAAAAAGAGGACGGTGTCGTGTTTATTTGCAAAAAACGGTCCACCTTGTTAGTGGTCCATGGACCAGTTTATTATAAATGAAATAAATGAACTAAAAAAATGGAATAAGTAAATAAATAAGGAATAAAAATAATGGATTAAAAAAATGAGATACAACAAATATTCATTACTAAACAACAGTGGATCGTAGTACTTACCTGACAGGATGATTAATGCGGCCATAAAGACTCAACCTCCTTATTGTACAAATCGTCCTTCTTATTTATCAATGCGGATTTAAATGCTTACCGACCCGAGCTGTCCATACATGAATGTCTTTTCAACTACCCTTGACAGTGGACATTATGTCGGTTAATGACAATGCTTCACTCACCGGTCCCTCCACCCTTCTATAAATGGGCGTTTCATTTCACTTTTCCTTCATATCCATCATTCAAAGCATACCAGTTTCTTAGATAATCCTTTTTCATGGCCTTCAGAAGCCAAGTCTCATCCTTCGTCCAATCCATCTCTGATGACTTATGGCAGATTCCCCCTATGGATCAACTTGCTTGGTTAAGATATTTCAAAGACCTAAAACCTAACCGTGGCTTCTTGTCTTGGCTCGTTACTCATTTTAATCCGAACACCATGGTTTTCCGGTTTGAAGACTCTGAAGTGACTCTGACCTACGAGGAAATGTGTGCCGTGATGGATCATCATCCTGAACAAAATGAAGCTCCGGTCTTGCCCCCAGGTCCTAGGTATAATCTAGCTGAGATCGCGGCCTTGTGTCCAGTTTATCTCCCTGATGGCATAAACACGGATCAGGGTCTTCCTTTAGAGCCTTTTCTCAACAAGGTTCTGTCCATGAATGTGGATCCTTCTTGGATTCGAGCTTGTTGCTTCTTGTTGCTGAATGTGTATGTCCTGAAGAACCGTCAACCAGGAATTGGAGATTTCCGACTTCTGACAGTTGTTCATGACATGCAACTGTACCGTCGTATTGTCTTCATGATGATCATGGGAGAAACGATGTGCTGGGTAAGGGATATTGCCCTTCATGTCACCAATTTCAATATTCATCATCGCGGTTGTCCAATATTGCTGCAGGCCTGGGCTTTAGACAAGTTAAGTCTACTTCTTTCAGTCCCTGCTCGTTTGATTCCAACCTATGGTCCTGCCAACTTTCGGTCTCGGACTCGAGGACATTTTGACTTTGGGGATAACCCGACAATTCGGTGGATTTGTCCCTGGTGGAGGATCAGGCTGGTTACTACTGGAAGCATGAACCTCAATTATGTGCTGTATGCTAGTCTAGACCGTTCCATGGCCTATTTTCCCGACAGGATCAGCCGTCAATACGGTATGATGCAGCGCGTTCCCAGAGTCCATAACTTCGAGAGCGGTCTGATAACGCCACATCTGTTGACCAATTTGGCTGACCGTTGGCGAAATCGAAACACTGTGTATTTAGATGAAGGAACGATGCAGGATACCGTGACACCCGCATATGTCAACTGGTTCTTTACCCCACAATGATGTCATGCCCTGTGAAGATTGGCCTTTGCTGATAGGCCCTACTAGAATAAATAGTTGTCTTTTCTTTTTTCTTTTGTACTCGGGCCATGAGCTTTTATTTGAATGTATCTGCTCTCCTTTTAATTAATGATGCCGATGATCCTGTCTTTATTAATTCCTGTTTCCTGCAGACACGAATCAACAATAGACAACAAACTTTTTCTTTAGAAATTGTTTGTGGCATTAGTTATTTGGGCCTCCCGCCCTCGGGTTAATAAATGAAAGCTCATAAAGTAAAGGTTATTCTGCAAAAACAAAAGCTTACGCTTGGAAACAACAAAGAATGGAGTGACTGTTTTATTACCTGCACAAATCAAATAAAGATAACAAGTGTAACTCCTTTATGTATGCATGAACCTATGCACGTGCTAAGGTTTATTCATGGTTTTATATTGATCTTTCCAGGGAAATCACTGAGAAAATGGTGCTCGTCCCTCTGATCAACGTCTTAAAAGAGTTCATTGTTTAGGCAGGGCCAACAGCCGGAACATCTTAGCTCAAATGAGTCGATCTTGGATCAAATAAGCAGAGAGGAAGGTTTTGCATCCTTCGACCCTAACCCCGGAACAGGAAGAAAAGTTTTGAATTCAAATCTTTTATTAATCTTTCTTCTTTTCAACATTATACAGAAGTAAAGAAAGTTTATTCTAATACAATGGTCATTTGCTCTAACTACTCGATTTCCTGTTCTCCTTCAAGTCGGGTTGATGGCGTTGAGCAACCAATCACACATTTATCACGAACGCATGGCATGAATTCTGCATTTAAACTAAGCACCATGCGTTGATCCCGAAAATTTTGTTTTTTTATTATCATTCTTATTCATGCTCTAACTTTTGCCTAGGCCGCCCTTTCGGGTTTTCAACCTAGCGAGCTTAATTTTTGCCTAAGCCGATGACGTCTATACCCCATTCAGAAAAAGGCCAGGAAGGAGTTGTCGGATGAAGTTCAACAGCAAGTAAGTGGTTTTTATTGTCATGGTATTGGCAAACTTTGCAATGACGCACATACTGAACACAGTCACCTTCCATCTTCATCCAGAAATAACCCTGCCTCATGATTTTTCTTGCTAGGCTCATGGAGCTTAAATGAGTACCACAAACTCCTTCATGCACCTTCCTCATTATGTCTTCTCCTTCTCTCTTGCTCACACATCTCAGCAACATTCCATCCCAAGCTCTTCTGTAGAGTTCACCATCGGCTAGAACATAATTCAGAGCCATTTTTCTGAGAACTGCACGGTCTTCTTTCGTAGCATCATCAGAAAAAGTACCATCTTTCATGTACCTCAGGATATCCGTGAACCATGGTTCTTCCTTCGACTCTATCTGGTTCACAAAATGTTCTTTATAGCACGGGATATTGGCTGTGGTAATGATAAATGGCTTCTTCGGAACCTTGCTCAAATCCTACCAAGCCGATGCTAAGTTTGCCAAGGCGTCTGGAATTCTGTTATAGGTTCTTCCTATGTGAGTGAAAGTGATCTTGTCAAATAGTGTTGCCTTTTTCAACAAGTACTCAACATAGGGCTTCAGTCTTTCTTCCTCTACCTTCCATCTCTTGTTAGCATGTTCAATAACTAATAACGAATCTCCTATTACTTCGACCTCCTTAGCACCAGATGCAAGGAGAGCTTCCATCCCCATGATGCATGCTTCATATTCCGCCATGTTATTAGTGATCGGGAACAACAGCCTCTTGCACATCATGGTAACCTCGCCATTAGGTGCTTCAATTACTATACCAGCTCTAGCTCCATTTCTGTTGGCTGATCCATCAAAATACAATCTCCAAGCTTCTGTTTCAATACATAGTAGGTACTCATCCGGAAACTCCAATTCCCAAGGTTCATCACTTGCAATTGGATTTTCTGCCAGGAATTCTGCTACAGCCCGACCTTTGACCGTTTTCTTCGTTAGAAATTCTGCATCCACGCTAGACATCTAAATTAACCACTTAGACAACCGTCCCTCTAGAGTAGGCGTTTTCTGCAAATACTTCAGAGGATCAATTTTGGAGACAAAAGTGACCTTGAAGGAATCAAAGTAAGGCTGCAACTTCTTTATCGACCATACTACTGCCATGCATGTTTTCTCCACCAAGTTGTACTTCTCCTCTGTGGGCAGTAGTTTCTTGCTAATGTAATAAATGGCCTTTTCTACTCCAGCGGCATTAGGCTGTACCAACATTGCTCCAACTCTTGCATCTTCTACAGATAGATACAAGATTAGAGGTTCTCCTGGTCTTGGGGAACTGAGCACCGGTGGATTCATCAAGTATTTCTTTATGTGGTCAAAGGCCTTCTGGCAGTCCTCGTTCCACTTGACTGGTTGATTCTTCTTCAGTAGCTTGAAAATTGGGGCACAGGTGATGGATAAGCTCGAAATAAACCTACTGATATACTGGACCTTACCCAGGAAGCTTCTCACCTGATGTTCTGTTCTTGGCGGTTCCATGTCCTGAATGGCTTTTATTTTGTCAGGGTCAACCTCAATCCCATTAGGTCCTACAACGAAACCTAACAACTTCCCCTTTGTTACTCCGAATACGCACTTCTTGGGATTGAGTCTCAAGTTATACTGCTTGACCCGTGCGAAGAACTTTTCTAACATCTCTGCATGTTCTTCCTGTGTTTTTGTCATGATCGCCATGTCGTCCACATATACTTCTAACCCTTTATAGATCATATCATGGAACAATGTGGTAGCCATTCTTTGGCATGTTGCCCCGGCGTTCTTCAATCCAAATGGCATTACCTTATAGCAAAATGTTCCAAAATCCGTGGTGAAGGCCGTCTTGTGCTTGTCCACTAAAGCCATCAGTATTTGATTGTATCCGGAGAACCCGTCCATAATAGAATAACATCCCATTCCGGCAGCGCTATCGATCAAAACATCAATGTGCGGAAGTGGAAAGTCATCTTTAGGTGAGGCTTTATTCAAGTCCCTGTAATCAACACAGACCCTTATCCTCCCATCTTTCTTCAGTACTGGGACTATATTCGCCAACCATTCCGGATAGTGAACTACTTCTAAGAATCCTGCATCCAACTGCTTCTGGACTTCAGCTTTGATCTTGTCTTGCCATTCTGGTCTGATCCTTCTCCTTTTCTGCTTTACTGGCTTAACACTCGGATCAATGGGAATGAAGTGCTCTGCTATTGACCTGTCGATCCCTGGCATGTCCGCATAGCTCCAGGCACCTCTGAATTTCTTTTAATGCATTCTTGGAGATCCTGTCTGAGCTCAGGTTTAAAGTCTGATCCGATTTCGATTATTTTAGGATCTTCGGTGGTGCTTAAATTAAATGCAAAATGATGCAATGCATTTATGTCAAATATGCGTGTGGTGTAATCAATGCCATGAACATGACAATCCGGAAAACAAGAAAACAAATAGTCAAAGTTCACTTCCATTGATTGAAATAAAAGAGGAAAACCATCCATAGTGTTCTCAAAACAAGGATCAGAAAAACAAAATACATGATTAATTGCCTGTTCAATACATTCATTACAAGTGTCTTTTATTGCCTGGATCACTTCATTGGCATCTACACCTTCTTCTTCCCCCGGGGTAGCTTCTATCTTCTCTTCTACCGGCTTCAATGCCTTCCTCTCCGCCTCTTCGGCATCTTTGGCAGCTAGAACCGACTGGAGGATGCGCGCCTTGGCCTTCTGCTCTTGCACCAGCTTTGAAGCTTCATCCCCAATCCCCAGAAAGTCTTCAAACTTGGATATCTTCTTCAACCACTCAGATTCAGTGCTTGCTTCTGTCATACATACCATGAATTCAATCCCATCCACCAGCTGTTCCCAGGAAGGTTCGGGCGACTTGACTAGCTTCTCCTCATAATCGGTCATGAATATCTCCAAGCCGGGATAGGTCTTCCCCCTACTCTGAAATTCCCCTTCGGCTTGTGGAACAAAGAAGATCTGATTCACATTCGACGCTCTGATTGGAGACCAAACCTCATATTTTTCTTTCTTTCTATTTTCAGAGTAGCCCAATCCGCGCTTGTCTTGTTGCCCCAATGCCGATGAGAGAGGCTCAAACCTTCCTTGCAGCTCCCGGCCTAAACCCTTGTTGTACTGCCAATTCATCTTCTTCATCATCTTCCTCGAAAAAGGACTCATTGTATTCACTGCACTCTTGCTCTTGGTGGGGGGCGCATCAATCATAGCCACTTGAAAACCCGATAACGGTACTGCCAACTCTAAACCTTCCACTGTTGCCACACTCAGATCCTCTTGCGCATTGACTGTCACCACATCTGTACCCCACGAAATTTTCACTTTTCTGTGCAGAGTGGACGGAACTGCGCCTAAAGGGTGGAGCCATGGTCTTCCTAACAAAAGAGCATAGTTGGCTAAGATATCAAGCACAACTACATCTACCCAGCTTTCCACAGCTCCCTTGGATATTTTTGCTTTAAAAGTCCCTTTTGCATTCCGCATAGTGTTATCATAAGCCTTGACCACTATGTTTGATGGCTCAAGCTGTGATTCTTCGATTTTAAACTTAGGCAGCATCTTCAGCGGACACACACACAGTGCTGATCCATTATCTACCATCACATTCCGGGTATCTCGTCCATTGACGGTGATCTGAATGTACAACGGCTTACAGTGGTTTCTTCCTTCTGGTGGAAGGTCTGAGTCAAAGAAAGTGACTTCGCCTATTCTTCGCTGTAGCACATTGATCATATCGACACTTTGAATTCTAGCTGGCACTCTGACAAAAGTCATGGCTTCAAGTAAAGCTTCTCTATGCTCCTTAGATGCGATCAGCAAATCCCATATCGAAATATCAGCTCTTGTTCTTTGCAACTGACTCAGCACTGAGCTGGCGGTCACCCCACTAGGCGCCTTACTCCGATTGCTTTCTCCAACCTCAACAGCCTTCTTCTGTCCTTTCACTACCTCTTCCTCTTTCTTCTTTTCTTTCGGCTCCTCTCCGCCTTTCTCTATCATTCTCTTCTTCGTTCCATCAACATCAACCTCTTTCCCCTTAGCCTGCATACTGCTCTCGGGATTATATACTCGCCCACTCCGGGTCAAGCTCTGAACACCTACCTCATTCACTTCCTCTTCACTGCTGTAGTACCACTATTCTTCTTGATCAGCTAAGCTCTTTTGAATGGCAAGCTGTAATTGCTCGTCCTCATCTTCCGGCACATCACCTACCTTCACCGTGATGCCTTTCTCGATCTCAATCTTCACTGGCACCTTCTCTTCCTCATCGCTACTACAGTCATCCCATATGTTCAACATGGCACACGTCCGCTCTTCCTATTCTGCTTCCGCCAATACCACTTCTTATGGTAATCCACTCCCGATCGCATGGACCGATCCCCCCGACTGAGACTTACGGGATGGATAGTTGTATTGATATTGGGGAAGCGGATTATTCTTGGTACTTGGCTTGCTCTTGTCTGAAGGCTTCGTAATCTTCCCACTGTCAATCAAATCTTGAATATCGTGCCTCAATTTGAAACATTCATCAGTTGAATGCCCTTTGCACTGATGATAATCACAATTTCTGTCCATATACCTCCCTCGCACGGGTCTAGCCGGGTCGACTGGCAGCTTTGACAACACTCCGTTCTTGATGCATGACCTTAGCACTGTGCTCAAGGGTCTGCCTAAATCTGTGAACTCTCTTCTGGTTCTCTCATTAACTGCCCCCACTATGGCATTACTGTTCCCTGACTGGTTCTGATTACTACCTCCGGCACCTCTGTCGCCATAAGAAGTCCGGTAGTTGCCAAACCCTCTATTCTTCTTCTTCTCTTCCTTGTATAACTCCTCAATGTTCAAACCAGCACTTTGAACCAAGGCAAAATCAGTGAGAGGCTGAGTTAACATCCTTTCTTTAAAGAAGGGCAATAGGCTCCTACTGAAGATTCTGATCAGCTCTTTGTCTTTTGGCCTCGTCTGAACTCTATACAACTTAGTTCTCCATCTCCTATAGTAGTCGGAAAAACTCTCATCTTTCCCCTGTCTTAAACTTTCCAAGTCGCGCAAGCCGAACTCGTCACTCTCGTCGGTCTTGAAGTGCTTAAGGAAAGCGGTCTGCAGCTTGATCCAATTCTTCTGAACCTCCTCATCTAGACCATCATACCACCTCCGATAGTCTTTATGCAGTGTTTGCGGGAATGCTCACAAAACATCTTCCTCGTTGTACCGGTTCATCTGAGAGACTCGGAGAAATTCGGACAGGTGAGAACGAGGATCATTATCTCCTTCAAATATGGTATGCTTGAAAGTCTTAAATGAGGCAGAACTGCTCGGGTGCAAAACATACTCAGTTATGTGAAAGTTGGTGGCTAGGTCTCTTTCCTTCATTGCAGCCATTTTATCAAATCTTTCCTTCAGCTCGGCAAGTTGCTTGAGCATATCATTCTCGACAGGGGTAGTATTTCCCATGGAAGTCTGATTATCCGACACAGGATCTGGAGTTTGCCTCTCTTCCACCACAGGTTGGCTGCTAGAAGGGGGAGTAGTTTGATTTTGGGCCCTATCTTGGGCAAGAGCAGTGGCCACAATCTAGGCAATGGTCCTTATCTGAGCTTGTGAAAATCCGGGCTCACCCCCTATGTCGTCCGCGATTTCTACTGAATCTGAGTCGGGCTCTGAATCTGATGAACTTGAATAGCTCACTGAACTAACCGAAACAAACTCGGGGATTGGGGATGTTCTGACTAGGAGCTAACCAGGGTGTCGATTCCAAGTTCTCGAAACAGTTTCCCGGGAAGGATCAATTCTGACAAAAAATTTCTGAGTTAAAGAGGGTCCTGCATGTATGCATGCGAAAATGAAAGCACATAGGATGAGAAATGCATTTCTAATGTGCTAAAGCCAACATGGAAATAAAATCTCGATTTCAACAACTGGACCAAAAATTCGATGTGAATAATACGTCAATAACTTATTTTGTATTTAAACATTTCGAGCATTATCTGTCGTCGACCGTTCCTTTTGGATTTACGATCGACTATTTTCTCTCAAATCCCTAACTTTTGCCTCGGAATGAAAGAATTTCCGAGTGGGATTTTATTATTTTGTTATTGCGTATTATTATTATTATTATTATTATTATTATTATTATTGCATCCTTACTTTTTGCCTTGGAACATATGGCCCCAAGTAGGATTTTCCTTTTATTTGGTTACAAATTTTCTAATCTCTCACTTATTTTCAGATAATGCGAGAAATGTAAAAATACAAAGGAATCGCAACCCCCTTATACCTCCCTTTTCTTTCGGGTATCAATTCACAATAAGTGATTGCATAGTATTATTCAAAACGAAGTTGAAATCCAGTCTCAAAATCAAGGTCAAACGCCCATGCCGAACATTAGCTCTTATTAATGCATGGCTGAAAAGAAAAACGTTACATGGTGCATGAATGTCACAACATATGTAAAGTTTATAACATACAAGGGAACGGGAGTTGGGAAATGCATGCCTTCCAACCTTATTTCTCCCACACACGAATTCCGTTGGTATAAAATTCCGACATCTGTTTCCTAGGAATTGGTCTAATCTCGACAACCAACAGGGGGTTTTGAGATTGATGCTATTAACTCTCGGAAATGAATGCGGTATAACAACAGCAAATAGAATCGGGTGCACCTTAAAGGAAGTAACTAAGGCTTTTAACTATATGCATTGGCTTTAGTCTTATTGGGCTTAACAAAGTCTGGGTTCCGCAAACAGGATTCGGGCTTTGTTGGGCCTACTCCTTTTGACGCACCTTTAAGGTACTAGGCTTGCGATTGGTAGTAATGTTAATTCTCGGATGGATGCACCTAAATCGCATGGTTTAGGCTAGATCCACCGTCAAACTTAACACCAGTACCAAAGGGTAGTATGGGTAGAATGAGGTGAGAAGAGAGAAATGCGAATGAATGCAAAAATCCTAGAAGGAAAAGGAAAGCAATTTAAACACATATGGACGATTAATAATTTTCCATCGGCTTTTTCTAACCAATTTCATTTAGAAAAGTAGGCTTTTTAGAGTCAATTCCTAATTGCAACCACTAAATTATTTATTAAAAATAACCGGGGATTAGTGGGTGCAAAATCCGCAGTGAAGTCGCCAAACTGTTTTTCCCCCTAAACGCGAAAACCTGGTATTTTTGGTGTTATTATTTTTTTTTGGAAAAAGAGGTGATAAAACCTTTTTGGATGCGCGATGCCGATAAATCGGTCTTATAAATTATTTTGAGTCGCCACCCATTTTTTTGGCAATGGGACCGTTTCCAATTTTTATTTTAAAAGTGACTCCTTTTAACCCATTTTATTTAAGGCCGAATTATTTTAAAAAAAAACTGGTCAGGCGTACCAAGTACGATTCTAGGTAAGGAAATTAGGTACGTCGGCCCGTTGGAAGCCGACGCCCGGAAAACTGGCCTCTTTTAACCTACGATTTCTAATTGATTTTATTTTAGAAAAGCCAATTATTTAAACCCAACCCGAATAAATTGAACCGAGTTCCTATGTAGAAAATTATTTAATCGTCCCAAATAAATTCATCCATTGCATCCATTCATAAATTAAGCATCACATCCATCATTCATCCACCATACATATCAAATGAAATTAAAAGACCCGCTCTTGCCTTATGGTTAAAGGCGGGCCACAAACCGAGTTTAATAATAACACCAATAACGAACGATAAGAAATAAATCCTAAAAAAAAGAAAATCTCATAATCACCAATAATTAATTGATTTAGTTTGATTAAGACTCAATTTGCCCATTATTGATCATTTTCCGAATTGAGATTAAAATTTACTTAATGAAATAAGATTAAGACAAAATAACAAAAATAAACTGAAACTGGGAGATAGTCGCGTCACGCAGCTGTTCTATGGAAGAACAATCGCGTGGCGCAGCTCTTGTCTTTTATTCTGGAACTTGTAACAGTTGCGTCACGCAGCTGTTCTATGAAGAACAGTCGCGTGACGGAACTCTATCATTCGTGCTGGAACTTAGAACAGTCGCGTCACACGGGTGTTCTATGAAGAACAGTCGCGTGACGGAACTCCTACCCGCGTGACGGAACTCCTACCTACGTGACGAAAATGTTTGCGACTTATTCCAAATCCTCAGATTTATTAATTATTTATTCAAGATATCATGTTAAATACAAATATGAGAATAAAAATACAAACTGAGTATATAAATAGCTGCGTCACGCAGGTGGTCCAGTCCAAATCAAGGGCTTTTGGACATGAACAGCCGCGTCACGCAGGTAGTAGCTACGTGACGTGACTGCTCTAGTCCGCAACTACCTTTCAAACTACTTTTTTTTACGTTTCTTTTTGTCCAAAGTGGTTAGAACAAACCCAGAAAGGTTCAACAATAGGCAAACTTACGTTTTATCAATGGCAAATCAATCAAACAATGTGAAAATGAGATTTTTAAAAGATAAAATACTAGAAATGAAAAAGAAAAGTTAGAATCGTTACCTAGCCCTCAGATTTGAGGATTGCATACACTGAGATTGATTTAGAGACGTTGTTTCACGATTCCAAAAGTGTGGTTGTCGAACTTTTCACAGAACCAAGTGTTTTCTCTCTTTTTTCTCTTTTTCTTTTCTTATATTTTTATATTTCTTGGTTTCAAAACTAAAATGGTTAATGGTTTGATCTTCCTCAAGTTTACTCACTAGAGTTCTTGGGGAAGGAAACCTAGCCGTTTTAGTCGAAAACTTAATTTTTTAGCTTTAGGATTTTTAGAGAAAAAAAATGAGATAAAGTGCAAAAAGTCCCGTTTTTACTGTAAAATGTTGTATTTATATGGCTAGGGTAACAGAGCAGTTGCGTCACGCGGGTAGAAGCTGCGTGACGCACCCGTAAGATGCGTGACGCGACTTACTTTTCGTACAGTTGCCGCGTATCCATACAAACAGTGCAGGCCGTTGCACGGGCGTGCGCCAGAGGTGTCAGTCCTATTAGAGCTGCGTGACGCAGCTAAGAGTGTCGTCACGCAGGTATAAGCTGCGTGACGCAGCCCTAACACGGGTCAGGCTCCTTTGGGCAGTTTGGTTCAATTTTTGGTTCAAACACTTCTGGTTTATCGTGCTACCTTATCCCTTGTCCTCATATCATTTTCGGGTCAGGTGGAGGCATAAAATTTCGCGTCAACAAAGAGGAATATTTAAAATGCCTCTACTATCATTAGCACTAAACTTCTTGACTATTTTATCAAAGTCCCGCCTCCTTTTATATTCACTCATAATGTCTCTCACCCTTAAGGAAGAATCAATGGAAAACGACCCATCCTCAACATAAAAAAAGCTCTCTTTTGGTACCTAAGGATCTGTACTTGAATTTTTTCTCCATCCCCTAATCTTCATCTCACCCCATGTTTCATAATATCTCTGGAAGACCAAACACTCCTCCAAATAAAACTAGGATTATTCCCTAAGAAAGCCATCATAAAATCCCCATTTGGGTAATATTTATCTTTGAAAGTATGTGAAAGTAGAGTGTTCGGCTCGATCATAAACCTCTTGTTCTCCTAGCATCGCTATATTGAAACAGTTAAGATAACTAAATCCTAACCCACCATCCCTCTTACTTTAACATACTCTTTCCCATGAGTACCAGTGAACACTCTTTCCCCCTTCTTCCTTACTATCCCACTAAAAAGAATTCATAATTTTTTGGATTTTAACACAGAAAAATAAAGGCAAAAGGAACACACTCATACAATAAGAAGGAATCGCCTGAGCCATAGATTTTAATAAGATTCCCTTACTTGCCCTGTAGAACAACTTATTATTCCACGAATGAATTCTACCCCATAACCTATCATTAAGGTAATTAAAATTTTATTTTTTGTTTGATCTTACTAGAGAAGGAAGGCCCAAATATTTCCCACTACCCAAAGAATTATGAACTTTCAATAAATCAAACATCAAACTCCTAATCTGTGGACATAAATTTTTACTAAAAGGAACACTAGATTTTTGGAAATTAACTGCTTATCCAGACGCATTCTCATATTTCTGTATAATATTCTCCACATTATGACCCTCGCTAATGGATGACTTAAAAAAGAAAAAGGAATTATCCGCAAATAATAAATGTGAAATACGAGGACACCTAACCCCTGCCCAACACCCATGAATCCACCCTTTCTCCTGAGATTCTGAAAAAAGGTATGAAAGACCTTACGTACACATTAAAAAAAAAAAAAAAAAAAAAAAAAAAAAAAAAAAAGATAAGGAGATAAGGGATCCCCATGACCTAACACCCTTCTTAGAATAACAGGTCCTACCTGGTCTCCATTACACAAATAAGAATATTTAACATTTGTTACACATAATATCATCCAAGTAACATATGTATCAATAAAACCCAAACCTAACATCATATCCTTTAAAAAGTTCCAATGTACTCTATCATATGCTTGGTGAAATCCACCTTAAGCACAAACACCTTATTCTCACTATTCACTTTCCTCTTAAGATTATGCAAAACCTCAAAAGCTAACAACACATTATCTTGGATCATTCTACCCGCAATAAAAGCCGATTGGCTATTAGAATAACATAGGGTAAAATTCTTTTGAGTATATTGGCTAACACTTTTGAGAGTATTTTATAAAATCATACTACATAGAGCAATAGGTCTATACTCTATAAGGGACTAGGGGTTTTGATTTTTCAGAATAAGAACAACTAAGTGTCAGAAAGAGACTCAGGAAAAATACATTGTGCTACCCACTACTTACACCCTCGAATAATGTTTAGGCCCACAACATGCCAAAACTTCTAGTAAAAAGCTGGATTTAAACCATCCAGCCTAAGGTATTTATCTAGATGCATCTTGAAAACAGCCCCCCCGCCCCGTGGGAAATTCCTCATCTTTAAAATCTTGCATCAAAAAATTATTATCTTCTATTGTCACCTTTAAAATCTAACATAAACGTGAAAACTATCGCTAAAATAATGTCATGTATAGTATCTTTATCACTATAACCATTCCCCATTCTCACTATGTAAACCTACAATCTGGTTAGACTTCCACCTACCATTCACATACACATGAAAGAATTTTGAGTTTACATCACATGTTTGCAGCTAATAAATTTTTGCTTGCTGCCTCCTCTTAATATCTTCCTGTTCTGTAAGTATATTCCACTCTTTTTTCAGTTTCTTATATTCTTCAATTCTCATACCTCTAACATCATGCTACAACAATCGATTCAAAATCATCGTCTGATTCCACTGTTCCTTGTTTCAAAGCTGCCCCCATATCGCTAAAGCTTCAGCGCAACTATAGGTCTTATCAATAACCGAATCGGACCTACAGCTCCATCCCTTCTTGACTACCTCCAATATGCCCTCCCCCATCAACCATGAATTATCAAACCTGAAATGCCTTCTCCCACCACAATTTGCTTACTGCGATACCTAAAAAAAATGAGGTCTATGGTCTGAAACAGGGGTTGTTAAGGTATTATAGTGAGAAATAGGGAAATATTCCAACCAACGTCATTAATGAAGAACCGATCAAGCTTTTCACAAATCATGGCTTGAGCACTGCGATTCTGCATCCATGTGTATATCGACCCATTAAACGACAACTCGTTTAAATTATAATAATGCACAGCCTGACGAAAACCTTCTAATAAATATCTCAAATGAGGCTCCCCTCTCGCCTTCCATAATTATTAGTTTTTTGCTTCTGTTACTTTAAACTCAAGTGCTCATGTGTCTTTTATTTATTTATTTTTCTAAAAGTTTTAGATCGAGTCTTTAGGAATCTGCAGTTTTTTTTCGTGCTATCAAGCACTACTTCAGTTACTGCTATTGTGGCATCGTGTTTGCGTCAATTTCTATTTTTAGTTCAGTTCATCACTATAAATGTAAAGGATTCTTATGAATGAAAAATTACCTTTACATCAATATTTCTTTTCTTTCACTTTCAGTATTCTCTTTGTTTATAAAGAAAATTTGTCTTTTTTCTGTGTTTTCCATTATTAAACCTTCAACTGGTATTAGAGCCCTATTCTTAAGGGACTTGTGTGATGGAATCTAAAGGGAATTTTTCTCCAAATGCTCCAATCATCTTTGACGGAGAAAAATATGAAATTTGGGCAATCAGAATGGAAGCCCACTTGGATGCTCTTGATCTTTGGGAAGCTGTGGAAGAGGATTATGAAGTTGTTCCGCTGCCTACAAATCCCACCATGGCCCAGATCAAAAACCATAAGGAGAGGAAAACCAGAAAATCAAAGGCGAAAAATTGTTTGTTTTCCGCTGTTTCAAACACTATTTTCACCAGAATTATGTCTCTCAAAACAGCTAAGCAAGTTTAGGATTATTTGAAGGAGGAGTATGCCGGTGATGATAGGATTCGTGGTATGAAAGCTCTCAATTACATAAGAGAGTTTGAATTGCAAAGAATGAAGGAGTCAGAGACAGCCAAAGAATACTTTGAAAGGCTGCTCGATATTGTCAATAAAGTAAGGTTACTTGGCACTACTTTTGACAATTCGAGAATTGTTCAAAAAATGTTAGTTACTGCTCCTGAAAAATATGAAGCATCCATTACAACTTTGGAGAATACAAGGGATTTGTCCACAAGCACCTTAGCAGAGTTATTAAACTTGTTTCAGGCTCAAGAACAGAGGAGATCTATGAGGCAAAATGGTTTTGTTGAGGGAGCTCTCCCAGTCAGACATCATGAAGAAAAGGACTTTCAGAGGAAGCAAGCTGGTTCAAACGATGAGCAAATCATAGCTGATCGCAATCGTGGCAAAGGTGGAGGCTCAAAAGAATATCCTCCTTGCAAACATTGTGGCAAAATAGGTCATGTACCATTCAAATGTTGGAGAAGGCCAGATGCCAAATGTAAGAAATGCAATCAGCTTGGACATGAAGCTATAATTTGCAAAAGCAAGAATCAGGAAGCTAATGCCCAAGTTGTTGATCAGGATGAAGAAGATCAAATTTTTGTGGCAAGATGTTTTTCCACCAAGTGCACATCTGAAAGTTGGTCAATCGACAGTGGCTGTACAAACCACATGAGTTATGACATAACTCTATTTAAGGAACTGAATCCTACTGAGATCACTAAAGTCAGAATTGGAAATGGTGTCTATATTCCAGCAAAAGGGAAAGGAACCATTGCAATTACAACAGCGTCATGTATAAAAATAATTTCTGATGTTCTTTTTGTGCCTGACATTGACCGAAATTTGTTGAGTGTGGGCCAACTTGTTGAAAAAGGATTCAAAGTAAAATTTGAAGAATGATATTGTGCCATTTATGATGCAAAAGGGGAGCAGGTTCTACGAGTTAAAATAAGGGGTAAAAGTTTCTTTTTCGATCCAACAGCAAAGGAGCATGCTGTCTTTTCTGCAGAAACCAGCATCACCGAGATTTGGCATAAGAGACTTGGCCATTGTCATATTCAACGCATGTTGGAGATGAAAAAGAAAGATATGATAAGAGACTTGCCGATGCTTACTAAACAATTGCCAAACTACGATGCTTGTCAATTTGGTAAACAAACCAGATTGCCCTTTCCAAAATCAACCTGGAGAACTTCACAGAAGTTACAATTAATTCATACAGATGTTGCTGGACCACAAAGAACTCCATCTCTCCAAGGTAGCCTCTACTTTATTCTGTTTATTGATGATTTTACAAGAATGTGTTGGATTTTCTTCTTGAAATACAAGTCAGAAGTGGCTGAAGTTTTCTGGAAGTTCAAAAATATGGTGGAGAACTAAAGTGGCTGTAAAATTCAAGCTGTAAGGTCTAATAATGGGACGGAATACACCTCTTCTCAATTCAATTCCTTGTGTGAAGAAGCTGGCATTAAACATCAATTCACAGCACCTTACACGCCGCAACAAAATGGAGTCAGTGAGAGGAGGAACAAATATGTGATGGAGATGGTGAGATGTTTATTGCATGAGAAGAATTTGCCTAAAGTTTTTTGGGCAGAGGCTGCCAACACAGCCGTATTTCTTCAAAATCGACTTCCAAGCAAGGCATTGAAGGATCAAACACCATTTGAGGCCTGGTATGGTTTTAAGCCTTCATTGAAATTTCTTAAAGTGTTCGAAAGTTTTTGTTTTGTTCATGTTCCATAGAATAAGCGTGACAAACTAGACAAAAAAGCCATTCCTGGTATTTTTGTCGGTTACAGCTTAGTCTCCAAAGCTTACAAAGTCTATCATCCATAAACTGGAAAGATGACTATTACCAGAGATGTTCACTTTAATGAAAAGGAGCAATGGGATTGGAATGACTCACTAGGACTTCTTCCCGAAGAGCAGTTGAAAGACAAATGGCTAGAGGAAAACATTGATGATTCACCAGTTAGAGGAACCAGGTCACTCTCTGAAATTTATCAAAGTTGTAATTTGGCAGTCTATGAGCCGGCTGGACATGAAGAAGCTCTTAGAGATCCAAAATGGAAAAAAGCAATGGAGGAGGAGATGTTGATGATTCAAAAGAATAAAACATGGGAGTTAGTCGACAAACCTGCTGACAGAAAAATCATAGGAGTGAAATGGGTGTTCAGAACAAAATTAAATGCAGATAACTCCATCAATAAACACAAGGCCAGACTTGTTGTTAAGGGTTATGCCCAGATTTTTGGTGTTGATTACTCAGACACCTTGGCTCCTGTGGCTCGATTGGACATAATCAAAATGCTTCTAGCCATTGCCGCTCAAAAAGGTTGGAAAGTATTTCAATTAAATGTCAAATCTGCATTTTTAAATGGTGTTCTATAGGAAGAAATATATGTGGAGCAGCCTACTGGTTTTGTTATGCAAGGTGAAGAAAATAAAGTCTACTTGCTCAAAAAGGCTCTTTATGGTTTGAAACAGGCACCCAGGGCCTAGTACAGCAAGATAGATGATTATCTACAAAGCTTAGGCTTCAAAAAAAGCTTATCAGAGGCAACTCTTTACATTAAACATAAGGACAATAATGTTCTTATAGTTTCTCTTTATGTTGAAGATATCTTGGTGACAGGAAATAATGCCTTACTGATTGAAAAATTCAAACAAGATGAAGTAGGTTTTCGAAATGACGGATCTTAGTCTCATGAACTATTTTCTTGGAATGGAAATTACACAAAGCCAGAATGAAGTATTCATTTGTCAGAAGAAACATGCCAAAGAAATTCTGAAGAAATTCCAAATGGAGGAATGCAAAGCTGTTGCTACACCCATGAATCAAAAGGAGAAGCTGAGCAAAGGAGATGGAACCGAGAAAGTTGATGAAGGCTACTACAGAAGCTGGGTTGGATGCCTTATGTACCTTACTGCCACCAGACCTGACATTTTATTTGCTGTAAATCTCTTATCCTGCTTTATGCATTGTGCTAGTGAGCTACATTTAATTGCAGCAAAGAGAGTGTTAAGGTATATTAAAGGTACAATCAGTTATGGTGTCAAGTTTGGAAAAAGTTATGATTTCAAACTATGTGGATTCTCGGATAGTGATTGGGCTGGCTCTATTGATGACATAATAAGTACATCAGGCTATTGTTTCAGTTTTGGTTCAGGTTTCTTCTCTTGGTGCTCAAAGAAGCAAGAGATTGTTGCACAATCTACTGCAGAAGCTGAGTTTATTACAGCAACAGCAGTAGTTAATCAAGTTTTGTGGATAAAGAAGCTTATGTGTGATCTGAATATGGAGCAGAAAAGTGGTGTTGAGATTTTTGTTGACAATCAAGCAACAATTGCAATCTCTAACAATCCAGTTTTTCATGGAAAAACAAAGCATTTCAACATCAAACTGTTCTTCTTGAGAGAGATACAAGAAAATGGAGGAGCAACTCTGGTTTACTGCAAAAATGAAGATCAAATAGCAGACCTGTTCACAAAACCAATTCCAGTTAACAAGTTTGAGCTTCTACGGCAGAAAATTGGAGTTTGCAGTAACAAAAGCAAGGAGGAGTATTAGTTTTTTGCTTTTGTTACTTCAAATCACATGCTTGTCATGTGTCTTTTATTTATTTATTTTCCTAAAAGTGTTAGATCGAGTCTTTAGGAATCTGCAGTTTTTTTTTTTCGTGCTATCAAGCACTACTTCAGTTACTGCTATTGTGGCGTTGTGTTTGCGTCAATTTCTATTTTCAGTTCAATTCATCACTATAAATGTAAAGGATTCTTATGAATGAAAAATTACCTTTACATCAATATTTCTTTTCTTTCACTTTCAGTATTCTCTTTGTTTATAAAGAAAATTTGTCTTATTTTTGTGTTTTCCATTATTAAACCTTCAGTAATAAATCGTTAATGTCCCCAAAACATAACCATGATTTTGAATCCCTACAAGCTATGGCCTTTAACAAATTCCATGATTGACATCATCTAGTTTGTTCCGAAAAACCATAGAAACTGGTGACCCGCACCCAACGTTGCTCGAGGAGAATATAATAATCTATAAAATTAAGTGAGAAACTCAAACTTATACATTCAGATTGTCCTTCAAGAGGAGAGCCAAACCACCCCCTCTTCCTAATCTATCCACCACAAAAGTATTAGAAAACCCAAGCTGCTGTCGAACTTGAATTACTTTTCTCTCCTATGCTAGTGTCTCGATAAGCAATACTAAGGCCAGCTTACATCTCAAGATTAACTCCTTTAGAACACATAGTGTATGGGGATTGACAAGTCCCTAACAGTTTCAGCATAAGGTATTCATTGCGACCAACTATCTTAGAGCCCAGGATCAGCCGATATAAAAGGAGAAGAGGCAACAATTGAATCCTTGTTCTTAAAAACAACAGTACCCAAATTGTTTTGTTTTCGCGGTCTCTTTTTGCAATCATCCACTTTGACAATAGCCTCCATTTCAAGGTTTCCCATCTTATCTCCATTGATGTCCGAATTCGACTTATCGACCACCGTAGAACCTATTTCTTTTTCATCTTTGTTGTCACACTTCAAATTGCCTATAAATGCATTTGTGAATTCATGGACCTTAAGACCTTGTTGTTGCGACCTATGTCCCTCTGTGCCCTCCTGTTCATGTCTCATATATTCACCACTAGATTCCTCCCGAAGCCATATACTAGTTCTTTGTGCCTAACATCGCAAAGGGACCCTCAATTTATCATCCCAGTCCAGCCTTATATCCTCCTTTCTCATATGCAACCGCACCTCGCAAAAGCTATCTGAGTGTCCTTATTTGCCACAAATAAAACAAAAAATTGATATTCTCTTATAACGAAAGAGAACAAAAAAAGCCTCTCCACTATGGACTATAATCTTCTTGGTTCTCCTTCAAGGTTGTCTAATATCCAATCGCACCCTAACTTGAATGAACGTAGGCGCTTGTCATAATAAGACCTTTGCATCGTATTCTATAAATTTCCCAATAAAGTTACCCAATGATTTTGTTACCGAATCCATCATCAAACTTTGGGAAAGTCATGAGCTTGCACCCAAAAATTCACATACAGCAAGGGTACTAGTAAGGGATCCTCGTCATACTTTAAATGATGCCCCACTCCGAGGTGACCAATTCATAACTCTTTCCAAGTCCACTTCATTAAAGAACCTAAAAAAGAATTGGTTAGTCTAAATTCATTATATTAACACCCCCCCCCCCCAATGGATGCCACAAATCAGAAAATGTGGTACACATAGAGACAAAAATTATACGATTCAGAGTAAAAAATATACCCACTAGACAAAACTAATATTTAGGTTTAACCTTTAAAGGTCCTGTTGCAATTCTGAACCTGTCTTCCTCTGCCTCATTGATTGACAGTCCCTTGAAACTCCTCTCCATCTCACCAACTCTGTAAAAGACAGTAAGTCACAAAGTTATGAGAGCCAAAATTGTACTGTGGGAAACACGTAAAGAAACACGAGGCAAAACCGTTTATTCTCTATATTGTTAATAATTTGTTCACAGAGACATGCATCAATAATACTAAATTATTTCATTTTAAAAATTTTAGTGTAAAAGATATTGATTTATATTTTTTATCTTGGGAATTCTTATCTACCATGTGTTGGTTTGATTTTCTTAAAGAACCTAAATGAAATTTGTGTTATAACAGGTTCAATAACCATAAATGGTAAATACAAAAATTATAAATTATTGATTAAAATTTAAAAATTTCAATTGATTTAAAATCTATATGCTTGGATTTTATCTATAATGTAACTAGTCTTTTTCATGACATGCTTTACACGTTGACAATGTTCGTCATATATTTGTACTCTTTTAATTTTTTTATCTATATAATAGTAAAGTGTAAGTTTTTGTTTAGATTAAAATAAATACAATTGCTTAATTTGTATTGAACTTTGTCGTACGAGCTACTTATAATGTTACTTCTTAGCTACTTATAATGTTACTTCTTATGTACTTAATTCTATTTTTTTTATAATAAAGTGGTCTGAAAATAAAATTTAGCCTAATTCCTAGACCTTATCCATTAGTCCCTAATTTCTAAATGCAGATTCTTAAAATCTTAATAGGTGCTCAAAAAGAAAATCAAGTCATCAATCAATCTCCAACCTCCTACCCTCAACCCCAAATTAATATCTATATACAACTATAATGAAAAATAATAATAAATTAGTTTTTACCGCTGGGTAAAGAAACGAAATGAGCAGATAATCTGAATTGATAATGATAATTATTTTGACTATAATGATAATATTACTTTCTCAGTACATTAGAGAAAGGAATATATGCACATACACACAAATTATTGAAATCACAAAAAGTGACCAAAAATAGAAATATATGGTTCTAATTTTTTTTCCAGTTTTATAACCAATATTTTCTTTCAAGTCAAACAGATTTAGAATATAATAGAAAAAATATTAAGAAAATTAAAATATTTAATCATCAAGAGGCCATTTATTTGTTGAAGGGAGATATAAATCTTTTACTAAATTAAAGTGATAGTAGTTAGAAATTAATTCAGTAATGAAAAAGAAAATAAAAAATAAAAAATTATTATTAAAAATAGAACTCTTTTCGGAACTCAACATATAACAAGAAATAAATTATATTAAAAAAATTATCAATTTGAATTTCAAAAATCAACTCTTTCTTTAACTGGAAATGCTGTAATTTAATGAAATTTGATTTTGATAGACAAAAAAAGAAAAAAAATAATATAGCCAAGTCAATAAATTAAAATTACAAAGCAAATGATGTTAGGATCTAATTTTATTTTTCTATTTTTCTAAGTTACAAATTTAAAATAAATAAATAAATAAGTTAATTAATTAATAAAAAATATTACATAAAAGTAATGTTCTATCCTCGCCAAATAAACCCTCAATTTTCCCTATAACTATACAGAAAATGGAGATTATAATTTTTTTTCTTTTTTATTATCTAATGTATTTGTTTAAAAAATAATTTTTAAAAATTATATCCAATCAAATAATAAAATATAATTTTTCTTCTTTTTTTTGTCTTAACCACAGTATCCCGAGCCCACTGGGCTAAAACGAAGTCCCGCTAGAACCAGGTCAGTCAAAGAAGGGGTAAAGTGCTCCTAGCAAGTATTTGCCTCATCCATGAAAATTGAATCCTCGACATCACTTAAGGGAGAAGAGTGTCGAACTACTCATCAAAACATTCTTTGGTATAAAATGTAATTTTTGAATTGGCTATGACTAAGGCTATTTTAGGATATTCCAAATTTCATTAAGGACGTTATCGAAAATCCCATTATTCCCACTATTCCCATATTTATATATAGGAACTATATATCTCATGAGAAAGTGTATACATAATGTTTATTACCTCTATACATTGTGTGAGTTGCTTGAACTACTGTTTCAAGTAAATTATGTGACTAGACATTTGTAGTGAATTTTATTTGTAAACCACTTTTGTGTTCTAATCTAAGAATTGTGAAATTCAAGTGGTCTTATGTATATGGAATTTAAATACCTCACTGTTGAAGGTCTGGTGATGAAACTGAGACACAAAAGGTTGAGTATATATTATTGTTAATTAATAATTGTTACTGTATTAACCAACTAACTCATAGCTTTTATAAGACAAGTTGGTAGCATAAATTTTGAGCTCTGTTGATATGTTTGATTGTGGGAGTTGATATTTTTATATCAATATATTATTTAAGCAATTCTATATGCATTGTTATTATGGTTACAATGTTGGATGTGTATGGTTCCTTCTTAATAACCATAATTGTGATTTTGTGTTAATTATATGTGTGTACTAACTGCGGCATTGCCATAAGATGTCAATAATTGAATTCTTAAGACATTTGTATTTAACTCTTTAAGTTTCGTTCTTAGCCAATATCTGTATTTCCACTGGTGTTTCAGGAAACAAATGGCTTACAATGAATTCAATCATTCTGTGTGTTTCCATTTGCGTTTCTAGAAAAAAAAAAAAGGATTTTTGTGGATTTCTCTTGCTTGTTTTTAGAGCACTTGTGATAAAAAGAAATTATGGGGGATCGACAATGAAAATAGCAAGTTGATCACATTTGAGTGTTATTTTCTTGCTACACTATCATACTATAATCTATGTTGATTAAGTTATCTATATTTATAATCATGGGTTGGTCTTATGTCAATAGAGGGCATAACTACTGCCATGATTCAATATTAATGGCTTAATGGGGACGAGATTTTATAAAGATGTTATTTCTTAAATTGTATTTTTTAAAAATTTTTATGGTTATATTCATGTTTTACTATTCAGTCTAAGAGTCATTTTAAAATTATTTTCTAAATAAAAATGTCACATTTAATATTGCCCAAGTGGGAGTATGTTAGAATTTTTAACGCGGGCTACTATTAATTGTGAGTTATTTTAGTTTGCAAAAACGGACCGAATAAATACAGTTTAAGAATATGTATGTAAAGCTCAATTTGTATTATGTGATCACTTATATAAGGGGCTTGTGCACCTCTAGTGGGCTAGTATTACAAAGCAGTTAAAAGTATAATCTAATCCTAGAAGGATTTGTGATGGGATTCTATATGAATATGCTAGGTCTACTTCCTTAACCCTAATATTAGCTAGTCTCGTTAAATTGCACATTGGTCTGACCCCTTTCTTTTTATTTGCTTTAGTTTTAATCATTTTATTATTAATGAATGAAATTGAAAAGCCAGGTGAAAATTATCTAATTAGAGTATTAAAATTCCTTTTAAAAGAAAAACAAGATAATAAAGTAAAAAAGAAAGAAAATTCATTCATTATTTTTCAAAATTGTGATCCCTACAGACCATATATAGAACTCTGTTATTAATAGCTAATAGAGTTTATTGATCTTTTAACAAAGCAAAATAATTCATATTCTTTTAAACAATAAAACTAAAATTAAAATTAATAATGAATATGTAACTTGTGAAATAATCAAATAATAAAAATTTCACTTTCCATTTATAATGATTAATGAGGAAATTAAAATATGAGCAACACATCACGAGATGTATTTCAATTTCTTAAATTTCAGCCAGTTGGATTGTTGTATGCACAAATGCTTTTAAGTATGAAACCCTAATCTTGTTGTTGGATTATATCTCAAATTCCTAATGGCTAGAAAAAGAACTCCTATTTAGCAGTGGAAAATATTAAATTGCTTAAATTATAAACTAAAAACTTTCCTAATTATATATATATATATATATATATATATATATATATATACATTTTTCGCCCACTTTGCTTCCATTTTCCAAACTTACCCAAAAGATTGTCTTCTTATTTTTCTTCTATGTCACGGCAGTATAAACTATAAACTAACAAGTACAACATTAGCTATTGCGAACAAAAAATGCTGACAACAAAAACCATAGGATACCAAAGTGTCAACAAAAAATAAAAAAAAATAAAAGTGTTAGTATGATTTTCTTTTTAAAAAAAAAATATCTGAGTATTTTTATTTTTATTTGTATTTTTTGCTTTAACAAAGTCAATGAAATTCTTGCAATCAAATATTTAAATTTAAGACTAAAAATTTTGGGAGCTATTATGTTTTTAATTTGGAAATTTCATTTTTTCAAAATTGATCCTCCTAATAAAATGATCTAAAGTTAAAATTGATTACCATTTTTCTCATTAAGAATGTCATATATATGTTAGGTGATTTTCTACGCTTTGCGCGATTATATAGTATATTTATTTTTGAGACGTAGAATGCGTATATTGAATAGATTGCTAAAAAATTAAAGTGTATACAATGTATAAATAATATGATTTAAATATATTATGTAAAATTGAAAATTTTTATTCTAATTAATGAGTGAGTTATTCATGCCATGAACGTGAAAGGAAAAAGAATGTTAATATAGTATTTATATGTGATCAATTAAAATAAAGAAAGCATATGACTATATAAACACAAAATAATAATGAAAAAAATTAGTGAAAACTTATATTCTTTGGAGTAATAACTTGAAAGGTAGAAATGCGTAAATAAATAAATTTGATAAAATTATGAATGATAAGTAAGAAATATAAGTAAATAAATTTAGAAGAATATGATTAGATAAGAGGTGTGAAAGCTATTACTTTATTTATTTATTGCAATTCATATCTTATATATTTTTTGTTAATACATTTTTTGTTAATACATCTATGTTTATTTGTTTTGATTTTTTGTTTTCTAAAATACTATTTTAGGCTATTTATGAACAAATCATCATTTAGAAGGGGAAATGGTTTTAATTGAAAAAATTATAAATGTGTCCTCATATGATGTCAAAATTAACTATTCTATCCCATATTTTTTAAAATATACTACTTTATCTCTATATTTGATTTGGTCCAACTATTCTGTCATTCCATCAATGTATTTTTTTTTTTTATTAAAAAGCTTATGAAAGGATACAAATACCTTTACCTCTATATTAAAGTTGCGTTTTCTACCAACTTATCCATCTGGCCAAAACAAAACAAAAGGAATATAAGAATTTAAGAACATTACTAAAAATATACAAGTGTTCAACGAACACCTTAAGTGCACATTGCAAACTTGCAACTCTTGTTTTAAGAATTATACAAACTTTCTAACTATCATGGGTAGCAACTCTCTACATGATCTCAAACAATTTTCAAGCATCCAAATAATGATAAACAAATAAAACCAAAATTCTTAAGAAGGTTCTAGTTCAAATGTTCCAAGAAGATGAAACTCTATTACTTCAAAATTTAGATAAAACTAAATTACAATAATATAAAAAGAAAAAAATTTCTAAAAAGCACAGATCTAAAGCCAAGATCTACAAAATAACAACATTATTATCCCTACCACAAAATTATGAAGCCTTAGAGTCATACCTCGTCGAAAACCCAAATAAAACCTCATCGGCAACTGCCATTATATTTCCAAAATCTCAAGGTCATTTAGCGACAGAGAGGGAAGGAGAGAGAGAGGGAGATAACAAACAAAAAGGGAATCTTTTCCTTTAAATGTAAAAGCAAAAGTTGAAAATATTGCGAAATCAAAATATAGAAACAAAATAGTGTATCTTAAAAAATATGGGAAAGAGTACTTAATCTTGGTATAATACGGTGGCATGTTTATAATTTCCTATTTTAATTTTAAGAAGGCACATTCCCTATTTTAAAGTTTAACGATAAAAGACATATTTAATTGTAAGATCATTTTGTCAAATGCAAGGCATACATCATGAAAGGATGAATGCTTGGCAAACTTATAAAGAATTAATAAGAAAGAATACCTAGTCATTGTATTTAAGATTCTCTCAAAAAAAAAAAAAAAAAAAAAAACAACTCCCTTCATCCCATGTTGTTCGCTTATTATCGTTTTTAGGATGTTCCAAAATGTTTGTAAAGTTTCTAAATTTGTATATTTAAATAATTTTTTCATAGTAACTTTTATGATTATTCATTAAACGAATCATTTTTACTATTATTTTAGTGAGTTAAGGATAAAAAATGGCAAAATAAATTTTATTAATTAAATTTTTAATATTTTTGTCAAATCATACAAATAAAATGGGGCGGAGAGTATAATTGAAATGACCGGATATATTATTTTCAAAACCCTTTAAGTTAAAATTTAATCAAAATGCCAAATAATCTAAATTTTGGCAAATGAGATAATTTTCGTTAATATTTTAATTTCATTGGTTAAGAAATAATCGAGTAAGGTTGAACTATAAGAAAATAGGATTAAATCATTTAGAAACCAATTGAAATTTCAATCGAATTGGACTAAACCGGAGTTGAACCAAACCATTAATTTGGACCGAACCAAGCTTATACCCAATCACTGGAAGAGAGAGAAAATTCCAGAATTTCATCTACTTCCCCTCTTCCGACGTCAACAGCTCTCCCTTCCCCATTTCTCTTTGTTCTCCGGTCACCGGCCACCAAATCCAGCAAGTAAATATTCTAAAAGCATCTAATTGTCGCAAGGAGTTTGATTCAGGTGTTGGTTTGCGCGATTTGGGCTTGGATCGAGACGAAACGAAGTCGAAACATTTTGGCACCGTGCGATTCCGTTCTCCTACGAGTTCTCACCATTTTCGGAAACTTGAGGCTTCGAGGTAGGCATCAATGGATTGCTCTCCTCTCTCTCTTTCATTTGACTGTTTTGGTGTCAAGTATGGTGGTCGAAATCGGAAAATCCAAAACGGTGACCACCGAATCTTTTCGGCCAATTTCCGGCCAAATGGTTCACACCCACCTCGAATTGATCACATATTAGTGATCCTCTTGTCGAAACGAATGAAATGATGTATAGTTTGTAAATTTTGGTGAAGATTTAATGTTCCGGGAACCATGCACGGTGGCCGGCGCGACGGACCGGCGACTCGCCGGCGAGGACCCTAGAGGTAGAATCTCCGGCTATTGACGTAGAACACGATGGTATGGGCCAAATCTTGACCGGTGAGCAATAACCTCGAATTCTAATTTAATTGAAATTTTTCGATTTAAATTGTTAAATTTTCATTGGCCTATAATTAGTTTACGTATAAAAATTTATATTTTGGAATTACTAGGGAGTTTAGTTGGGCAGAGAAATTGGATTTTGAATAAAAGAATGCATTGTAGATTGATTGATATCGAGTATGAGTTATAAAGGTGAAATACAAATATGTGTATAGATAAGTGTTTAAATAAAAATTATTAATTAGACATATATTATTATGGTATTAACTAAATTCATGAAAATATTTTTGCTTTGTGTTGGGATTAATTGCTTGTGTGGGTAAATTGATTCAAGTTGATTCATTGATGATACAACAGAGGATGAGTTTTGGTCAAGAATTTGCCCAATGAATGGACCATGTGTTGATATGTGAGATATATAAAATTCAGATAGTCCAACTTACGGAGGAAATAAAACTAAATTAGTTATATCTTTAATGGATAATAACGACTAAAATTTTAATAGTAATAGTAGCAACTGAAAATATTATTATTATTATTATTAAACATTACTTATTAAAGAAATATAAGCGTTATTGAAAATTATAAATTAGAGTAATAAACAAAAACAATATATATATATATATATTTATGTTAAAATAAGCAACTATAGTGGCCAAAATTAATAAATGAAGCGAAAAACATTTCTAGAATTTGGAATCCTTACATAGAATTTTCTTTTTAGATGCTTATAAAGTTTTAGAATAACGAGACAAAAGACGAAAGGGTACAATGATCTCTTTAGATGCTTATAAAGTTTCAGAATCATGGAGACAAAAGCTAAAAGGGTACAGTGATAAAGATAGTCCTTTTAAGGACAATAAAAAACTGTGAGTAGTGTTAGATAACTTGCATTGCCCATTGTATATGCATGCATGCATACACGGATAAATATTATGCATCCATATAAAATACAGAAATGTCATCTAGATATAAATGCACTATTTAAGAATTGTTATGTGTGTTGCATTATTTGTTATTGGACATTGCTTGATTAGTTGCGATGTACTTTATGTATACTTTGTTTGTGTAATGACGCCCCCGCATACATCTGATGAAATATGATACGGAAAACTATAGGGCGGCCTCCTGTTGGCATGAAAAAGAAAAGAGTATTAAAAAAAATGAGAGGGTTGATCAAGTGAGGTTGAGACCGATCGACTATGTATGGGAGATCGGCTTCTTGGTACACACGTGATGAGAAGGCGGGCATGTGTAAGGATGGCTTGTCGAGGGTTTTGGTAACGCCATTGACCAATCTCCACGTGATGTGATTATGTGAAAGTGTTAATATTTGTGATTGCTATTGTTTTGTCATTTGTGTGATTAACTTCATGATCATGTAATTAGTCGGATGACTAGATTGATTTATTTACGCATTTGTGTGATTGTATAAGGTAAGAGGGTTAACTAACTTACTCTCTGAGTTTAGGCGCTCATCCTGCTTTAATATTTTTTTCAAGTTACAAGTCTTCCAATATCTCATAATTCTTTGCCACCCGACATCTAGAGGAAATGTTGAAAACGAAACCTTAATTAATTTTATTTAGTATATTGAGATGAAATTTTGAAATTATTAATGTATGACTTATTAAAGTTTCCATCGATTAGTATGTTGATTTATTATTGAATATAATAATACAGGCCAAGCAAGCCCAAGACTTATAATATTAGAATGTTGATGATATTGGGCTTGATGCCATTTCTATTAAATAGGAAATTTATTGGGTATATTTTTTTTGGTTTATTATTAACTTTGGTGGCTTTAAATCTACTTAGATCCTAATGTCGGGAATGGGTCGTGACAATAATTTAGAGAGAATTTTTAATAAGCTTTTTTTTTTTTTTCCTTAAAAACCTACAATTTTTTCTTTTAGTTAAATATAAATACTTAAATATTGAGGAGTCTCTCTAAAAAAAAGTGTCATGTCAACCCCCAAAAATCAATAATTTTCCTTATATATATATATATATATATATAATGATTTGGATGGAAATAGTGAAGAAACATCTTTATTATCAAAACACTTAATGGTGATATCTAATTATTACGTAATACAATGCAAAAATTAGAAGTTTGGTTCACAATTGTAAGACTGGTGCCCAAACAGACTTACACTTTCCTTTCGTCTCATTACAATGCCTAACCAAAAATAATAAATTTCCTAAATATTCCAATTATCAATCACTGTTCACACAATTATTTTTACTCGCATTTATTGGCAATCTTTCAGTTCCTTTCAACAAAATTTTTTCAGTTACAACCCAGGTCCTACCCTTAAGAAGGCTGGCCATTGATACAACCTGATACATATCTGTTTGTACCCAGAAGAACACCATTGATACAACCTCAAAAAGCCTTCTGGTACCAAATGGCCTTTCACGGTTGTACAATTAACCGTCTAGATTGAACAGAGGCAAGGGTGTACTAAGAAAAGCTTTTCACAATCACCTATGTTACAACAACAATACTTCACCCTTTATGTTTGAATCACAAATCCGAATGCAATATCTTCTCATCAGACACAGAGCTGATGAAATTTGGTGAACTCAAGGATACCTCACCAAAAATTCTGGACAGGATGAGTCGAGCTACATTCTCAGCCGCGACAGCACTTGTTTCCATGGTGCTAGCTGCATTCTCAAAGGCATTCACATAGTACAAATGCTGGCCATCCAAAATAAAGGGGGCAAATACTTCAGGAGCTTTATAATGAGGATAAGCACCCCAGTTTATTCTTATAGTCTCCTTCCTCACACTGTAAGCAGCATCAATAAATTGTAAGTACACAACAATAGATAGGATTCCCTATGCATAGTTTAAGGGGTTTTCCCCCCTTTCACTGCCGATGCAGCTTGGAAGAGGTGGCTTTGGACTGGGATAAGATGACAAATTTTAGATGGAACTTTGTTTATTTAGGTTCTATCGTTCCTTTTAAAAAAAGGTACTATTATTAATCATGGAGTAAACAAATTTATGACAATGAACTTTTTCACCTTTGGTCATAATCAAGGCCTATCTCAGAATATTTTGCACGTCACAACCAGGTCTGGAATCAAGAAACTATGAAGTTGATCCCCACCCAGACTACTAGTTAGCCATGTTGACCATTAAAAGAAGCAATGAATAAAGCATACTCTGAAATGGCATAAATCAACTTTTGATAACCAAAGAAGACTTTTGATGCAATTTCAAAGGGCTTTTTATGTGCAGCCACAACCAGTTCAAAATATTTACCTGAAAAGGGCATCAAGTAAAGAATCGGGCAAGGCTGCACGAGAGAATATTTTGTGAGTCATATCTGTCTCATTGTGTTTCTTGAGGATTGAAATGCTTGAAAATGGAATGTCTGGATCCTCTATCGTCCCTACCAGTTGTGGAATTTCAGAAACAGCTTTCAGGCCAAAATATGCCTGTCCATGGTAAAACATCATAATTTATTAAAGAAAATAGGACCTACTAGAACATGGATATCAATGACCCATGGGATTGGAACAATGTGGAATATACATTTTGCTAGTAGAAAGTGCCAACAGGACTATGAAATTCACGTTTGAAATGATACTTACAGGACTTAGGAGGCCTCTCACAAAAGTTGCATGTGTGTGCTGTAATTGCCGCTCAGGAATTGAAATTGGAGGTGTAAATTGAATATTTAACTCATCAAGTGGTGTAGCAATGACTGCAACTTTGCACATATAACTGCTTCCTTTTGTGGAATTGAGCTCATAATATCCTCCAAGGTAAGAGATTGAATTTATTTCTTCGTGGAGGTGCAATTCAACATCTGAACCATTAATTAGCCCACCTGCCATCTGCCAGTTCCCTCCTTCAATGGCCCATAATCCTCCACCAGACCCCGCCAAGGAAACTGCTCCAGCAAGTCCACTAATAAATACACTTTGACCATAATTAATTCTTGTAATGACCTATGCATAATTCAAAAGAATTTCGTACTGAGACAAAATTTCAAATATATAAACGAAATTATAACAGTTATGAGCCAATTCAAAATTTAGGCATTTCAAAATCGCAACAAATTTAAACAACTTTCATAATGTTCACATGAAATAGAGTTTTGGTGGAAAGTGCTTCTGTCTAGATACATTCAAAAACGGACACTTTGAAAAAATAAGAGCATATCAAAAACGAACACTTTGAAAAACTAAGGTCACTCATTTTTTAGGCAGTAAACTTCAATTTTTGCTTCAGTGAGAGGTCACTCACTGGAAACTGGTGACCAGAAAATACTAGCATGACAAATAAATTATTTCATCCAAAAAAAAAATCTCCTAATAAACTTATTTGGGCATACTCATTAATCTGTTAGTATATAATGCCCGAGCAAATTTAATAAGTTTTGAAAAAGAGGAAAAATAATGTTTTACTCCACCCAATTTATTCTGTAACCTTTTCCTTCCTCTCTGTGTCTCCTATATTCCTCTATAGCTATTTTTTTATCAAAGGTTCCATTTTTATTGTCATGTTATCATTCTGCCCACCGGATCTCAGTTGGCAACTCTAATTGAAACCAAAATCAAAATTTAGTGATCATACAACAGCAAATTGAAATTATATGACCTTGAAACTAATTGCAAAGTGGTGATCGTTAATGTCCTAAACTAATGTCTAATTGTGCAATTGTTTAGCAAAGGGAAAAAAAAAAAAAATTATTGCCTACGTGCAAAAAGTGAAATTTTTGATCCTTTCATATTTGGAGCAAAAAGGCATTCACAGGTAATCAAAAATTATTTTCAGTGAAAACACATCCCTATATTTAGAAATTGGGTTGTTACCAGTTTAATTTTCATGAAAATTAAATGCATGTATAATAGTATGTTTGACAATAAAAGTTAGTTCAGGACAACAGTTATAACATCTTTCTGTTGCAGACAAAAAGATGACCAGTTTTTCATAAATGTTAAGGTTGTCTTTGGCATGCACAATTAACGAAATATGACTGAGAACATAGTAAGAGAAGAAATCAGATGCAGTATGATGAAATTCTATGTACTTATAATAGTAGACATAAAACCAGTATTTCAAAAGGAATATACAAATTTGCATTGTTAGCGGAGATTGGCCATGATCTAGTAATGGATTCATTTTTGCTTTTTACGTTCCTTTTCCATATAATTGTCATTCATGAACAAATATACTACAAAATCTGATAGGATCGAGCAATTCACTTTGCTTTTATATTTTTCCCTAGTACAAACAAATGCTATAACTAAATTCCAATACTTGAGGTTTACCTAGAGTTAGCATTCGGGTTTTGTCATGTCAACCTATAGGCAGGTCTGATCTGAACATAACAAAATAAAGAAATGCTACAACTAAATTCCAATACTTGAGGTTGACCTAGAGTTAGCATTCGGGTTATGTCATGTCAACCTATAGGCAGGTATTGCTGATCTGAACATAACAAAATAAAGAAATGCTACAACTAAATTCCAAAATGCTGTAACTGAATTCCAGAACTTGAGTTTTACCTAGAGTTCGCATTCAGATTTTGTTGTGTCAACCTGTTGGTATAGGCGGGTATTGCTGAACCAAAACATAAATAAAATGAAGACTTATGCCTACGGGAGGAGATTGGGACTCAGAACTTGCCCATAAGGAGGATTCATCCTTGTGCATTAATGAACCAATTGTGTTAAGTTAGAAAATGGAATCAACAACATTTACTTTTTAAGGGCTTCCAGATTTCAAAAGATTCAATTTTAGAACTTTTCCTACCGACTAGTAACCATTAGATATTTTCTTAAGAGTCAGATTAAATCAATCACTCCTAACATTATTTCTTACAAGCTTAACCTTTATTCTAAATAAAGTATTAGTTGATCAAATTGTTCATTGATGGCCATGATAAAATATTGTCAATATGTTATGTACAATACTTGAATGAAATGCAGAAATGTATAGAGAACCAACTTTGACATTAATTAATATACTTTTTCTAGAACTCATTAAAATTCTAGTAAAAAATACTTTAAATTTAACAGGGAGCCACTATTTCTGGAGCTACGAAGACAAACAGCATAGCCTAATATCTTACTTTTATGAATTTACCCCTATTTCATCTCAGCCATCACAATCTCATCACCACACTCCTCATAAATCTATTCCACTATTCTTCGTCCCCTTAAACTCCAATGAGTAAACATGGAAAACCCTTACATTCTTTCTGTCATTGTAAGATGATCATACATAACACTACAGTTCTCCTTACAAGAACAATTAAGCCTTAGCTCCAAACTAATCAGGGTCAGCTGTATGAATTCTCTATTATCATTTCGGCTCTCTCCAATTAATAGCAGGAAATAAGAAATAACTCCAGTTCTCCTTAAGTCCTCTTTTATCTAATCACAAAGGAAAGAACAATATTAAAACCCCCTTTCTTCATCCGTTCTCTCTGACTTCGGTCTTTCCTTTCACCTCTTTTGTCATCTTAATTTATGATTTCAACTCTATAGATCATTGGGTTTATTTCAGAGAAGCGGAACTGTGTTATAACAATTCAGATCACGCTTTAAAGATTTCTTATATTGGGTATTTTGGATAATCATGTAAAAGATTTTGATCATTTGAGGATGCTTTGAAAAATCACGGTTGTATGGCTTTTTGTGTGAACCGGTCTTGGATGAGAAAAAGATGGCAATCCCAAAATCTCAACAGATATTCCAGGAAAAACAATGATCTTTCAAATTTCTTCTAGATTCTTTTCGTTCAAATTCACAAGCTCAGTTTCCTTTTCTGATTGGTTTAAAGTTCCAATTATAACAGCCAAAGTTATTAAGTCGTGAGTAGTATTTTGGTCTTGAGATAGACAAAAAATTGCAGATAATATCAAGATAAAAAAAAGATGATACAGGAACAAGAAAGGGAGAGGGTTAATATGAGACACTTTCTCTTTGTTTCAGATGTAACAGGGCTAGAGCGATACCACAGGAAGAAGTGTTAAAAAGGTTCTGGCCATGGCTACTTTGGCTGCAGAGCACAACACCATCTAATGTATATACACATGCACTACAAGAACTTCAAAGAATAGAATGAGGAAAAATAGCAGACCTGCTACAAACCAAATGTGTGCCCACCAACAAAATCCCCCCCAAATTTGTTTTTTAATCCACAACAGCTAAACCACAAAACTTGTTCCAACTGTAGCAAGTAGTTGGCTCCACTGAAAAAAATTGATGACAAAGAACAAATAACTTAATCTAAACTGTGGATGGGGTTATGCAATGAAAATCACTCCTTCATTCGTCAATAGAAACTTCAGCAGCAGAAAACCTCTTAAATGAGCTCCTTCTAAATATTTCTGTTAGTCTTGCCTTGATAAAAAGACAATGGGATACCACTCCATCTTTTCAAACAATCTGAGCATATTGTGACATATCATGCAGCATGTTGTCATGGTGTTCTTTAAATGATCTTGTTAGAGGGATTTGTTTAGTATATGTTTTAACTTCGTTTGTTTTCCCTCATAAGTAAAATCTCTATTTACCATGTAATATTTTATTTTCTCTCTCTCTCTCTCTTCGACTAGAATTTCCATTTTCAATTAAAAGCATAGACAGGTGATTGCAATGATATAAAAGAAAAGGAAATAAAGGCGAGAAACTATATGGTTTTGCTGTATACATCTGCCCTCTTGGTGTCAAGCAAATCATTGAATCACAATTGCTCCAAATGATGCCTAGTAATTTACTGCATCTTCTTTTCCTTCCTTTTAGGAGTTGCCAACACTAGCAGTGAATTTGCGGAAAGTGATGTGATGGTCTGTTTTGAGTGTATATACAGCATATGAGAAAATCACATTCCAAATCCATTAATTTAAAAATAAAAAATATATATATATGTTATATAATTTTGTGAA